>NC_056730.1:74147560-74440060 GCF_019279795.1 Protopterus annectens | reverse complement strand
TACCAACTCATTACACTCCTAAAAAACATGTTCCCAATTAGCTCTTTCTTCCCCATCATTCCTCCAATATTCACAGTCTCTCTTAGGAAAAATTGTTTGGAGTCTGCCTGAGGTATAAAAATTCCTATGCATACACTTAAAAGCAGAGATACTAAATCTTCTAGACTTTGTTGCATATTTGGGTATCGTAGTTTCTTATAAAACAGAAATGTGCCCCGTTTGGGAATTTTCCTTTACTTAACTGTTTTGCTGTGTCTGTGTTAGAGTTAAGATAGGAGGGTTAAGTTCGTGTGTGGTAGGCAAATCCCATACAAAGATCTTTATACACAATGTCACTTCTGCTTACTGTGAAACATAAGTACAAAGCCTGTTCATTTGCCAATCCTTTGTCCCAATGACCTTGCAGTCCCATCTCTCTCTTCACTCAACACTTGGAGACCAGCTGTCTGAAGCATTTGTCCCACTCCAAGATGGCAGATCCTGCTTTCCCAGATGTACTGCTGCCTCACAAGAAAAAAGCTCAGAATAGCTAGACTGGATACTTAATTTATCTTCTATGATTCTGACATATTTGTTGAGGTTCCAAAACCTGCTGAATGTCTGCCTCCACCTCTGATGCCCTCCACCTCAATGCTGCCAGAGGCCAATATGAAGTTGCAGGAACTTAAGACTGAGGAAACTAATTCTACAGTAAGAGGGAGCCGTAGATCATCATTTTAGAGGGTCTGAGATGCATCCCACGATTCTACCCGGGAAAGATTTCCCTGGTAAGTTACTAAAGATAGATCAGGGGGTCTCAACCTCTCCACTTGGTTCAGGCGGATGTCACACATAAGAAGAAACAACATAAAACTAAGCATGCCTCTTCTCACCCATCCAGGGAGAAGGAATGATTGAATGTTTCTCAAGGCCTGCTGAAGGCCATAATGGCCCTGAAACTACCTTTGTTTTCTGCCCTATCTCCTGGTCTTACAACTCAGAAAATTACCATGGATTCATCTTCTAAAGATGAAGGGACCTCTGACACCTGACCATTTGTGGCCTACTCCTCTCAAATCCACATTCCTGGCCATTTCCTTGTGATGATGAAGACCCCATCCCTCCTGACTGTTCTGTTGAAGAAGCTTCATTTGGGGAGACAAGTTATAAACATGATGAAACATTTTGAGTGGAAGTCTAGACATATTATAGAAGTCCAGGAAAGGTATTATAACCTCTTAGAAATGGAAACTTCTGGCCCTTCTCCTGTCCCTCCAGTTCTGGAGGCCTTTGTGGTTGCTTTCAAGTCTACCTCTGCTGTCCCTGATTCACATCCTCTTGCCTCTAAAAGGCCAGACAGATTTTTACAAAGTTCCAAATGAACGTTTGTTTGAGTCCTGTTGCAGACCTTTCTGCAGTTAACTTCTCTTCAAATAAACCTTCTAAACTTCCTAACACCAATGACAAAGACAGTCGGGCCATGGATAGGTGGGGGAAACTCTTTATACCTTCTCTACTCTGGCATTCAGGGCTTTTAATTGTCATACTCATATGATCAAGTACTGTTATCCATACTCAGTTCCTTAAACAAGATAATGGTGGAATTACAAGGATAAGATTCCAAAGAAATGCTGTCCTTGCTTAATCAGGCTACTCAAGTAGCCAGGCACATTATAAAATGTAGCTATGATGATGTGGATGCCTCTGCCAGAGCAGCTTCTGCTAGCTCTGTCATCCACAAGTATGAATGGTTGGGTAATCAGTCCATGCCAGAAGAATTTAAAGCCAAATTTATTGATTCTCCTTTAGACTTGAACCTTTTGTTTGTTCCAGAAGCAGCCACATTATTTAAAACTCTACAAGGGCAAGGCAAAAGAATGAAAGACGGCAGACAGATTCTGCTATCCTCTCTACCTAGATACCAGAGGAATTAACTAGCCAAATCCACTCTGTTTGTTAGAAGGAACTCCAGACCTATTCAACAGCATAAGAAGGCACCCAGAAAGAGATTTCCAGAGAAACCACAAGGGCATCCCACATCTCGGAGGTCTGTATTTGGGGAAAACTCACTGTGGCTATCTAGACACCCCCACCCCCATCCAACACTCCTGTTCTTCACCTCTCCAAAAGGCTGTCCCCCTCCCACACACACACACACAAAACTAAAGCCTTCTTCTACCACTCATGCTTTAAAAATTACAGGCAGAAGACTGTGTAGAACCAGTAACTTCAGAGTTCGTAGACAGGGGGTTGTATTGTTGACTCTTTCTAGTTCCAAGAAGACTGGGTCCTTGTAGAGCTATAATGGATTTCTCTCCGCTAAACATTTACTTAAAAGTGCCAACCTTCAAAATATTCTCCCTGCACACATTGTTGCCTTTCATACTTAATTTCTCTGGATGTAAAGGATGTTCATCTTCATATACCCATTCATCCCCCTACAGGAGATCTCTGTGGTTCTGTACTGGCTCATCTCACTTTTGGTTTACTGCTTAGCCTTCTGGGTGTTCACAGCCCCAAGAGTTTTCACAAAGTTTCTAGCAACCAGTGATAGCCTTGGGAAACTAATCCAGGCTACCTGTCCACAGATCTTGATGCAGCATCTCTCATCCTCCCTCAGCCTCCTCCTGCAGTTGAGGTTCACTGTCAGGTACAAAATATCCTCTCTCCAACCCATCAGAAGCAAGTGTTTCTGGGTTGCAGATTGGACATCAGACGAATGCAGGCCTGCTTGCCTCAGGAAAAAGTGCAGAGCCTTCCAACTTACTTTCACAGCCTTTCCTCCATCGACTGATCCAGGAAAGCCTAAGAGCTCCAGGATTCATGGCAGCAACTATTCCAGTGTTTGCTCTAGACAAGTTTCATATGAGGAAAATTCAGAGGTATCCGAAGCCAGTATGGGCCCTAACGTTCTCATCCTCTGGACGCAGTGATTCCTCTCATCCTTGGTGTCATAAAGACACTCTTTGGGTGGGCAAACTAGGTGAAACTCATCCCAGGGCTCCAGTGTATCTCACCAGCCCCTGTTTAGAAGATGTATGTACACACATGCCTTGGATGAGGCCTAGACAGGCACCCAGAGAGTCTTGGGTAGGTGGCAGCTCAAACTCAAAAAGGAACACATCAACCTGAAGGAGTTGAGGACCTTCATCCAAGCTCTTCAGGTTTTTTCACAAGTCTGGAAAACAGAGCCTCATTGAGTATTCACAGACAACACTACATTCATGTGGTACATAAACAAGCAAGGAGGCAGCAGATCATACCAACTGTGTAGACTAGCACAAAGGGCCCTGGGACCTTGCTACTCAGAAAAGCATGTCCCTACTTGCCATATGCACCCCATTTCAGGACAGTGTGCTAGCAGACTCATTAAACAGGGCCTTGGAGGACCTTCACAAATGAAACCTGAACAGACAGGTCTTTCTGGACATACTTAACCGGTGGGGGACAGGTCTTTCTGGACATACTTAACCAGTGGGGGACAACTCTGATAGATTTGTTTTCCTCACAAAGCCACAAACAACTCCCCTCTTTTGCACCAGGAACTTTTGCCCCTCAGCCTGGAGGACAGATGCCTTCTCTTTTCAGTGGACAAGTAAGTTTCTTTGTCTCCCCACCCCCACTAACTGTTGTTTATAAGGATTGTATTGAAGATTCAAAAAGAAAGACCAGAACTACTGCTAGTGGCCCTACATTGACCAAGGCAGAGTTGGTTCTCTCTACTTTTTCATTTAGCCAAGGGCAGACATTGCAAACTGCCACACAAGGTGAATCTAATCACATAGCGTAAAGGATCTCTGTTGTATCCCAGCCTGTCATCCCTAAACCTAAGCCTGTGGGCGATAGGATTCTGATTCTTTTCAGGCAACAGTGTTCAGAAAATGTAATTAGGGTTCTCCAAGAAGCAATGAGACCAAGCTCTCTAAAATCCTACATAGCCAAGTGGAAGAGATATTTTCTTTCTGGTGCGATAGAGATAACTAAGACCTTAACAAATTAGAGGCATCTTCGATCTTAATGTATTTGTACAGCTCTTGGATGCAGACCTTCGATCCTAATGTATTTGTATGAGAACATGGATGCAGGTGTGGCTTTCTCCTCCATCAAAGCACACCTGTCTGCCATTTCTGCCTCTTTACCCCTCAGTCCACCTGTTATGTCCATTCCTGAGTTGAAACAATTCTTTAAAGGGGTTCTGTATTTTGAACCACTAAGGAAAGCTGTAGCTCCTCCTTGAGACCTCAATTTCATGCTGGAAAAGCTCACACTACCCCCTTTTGAACCAGCAACCTCAGCAAATCACAAATTCTGCAACTGAAAGACTATTCTGTCCTTGGCTCTCACTTCTGCTAGGCAAGTCGGATAGCTACAGGCACTCATGACTATTCTTCCTTTTCTTACTTTTCACAAGGACAGGATGACCCTGAGGGCTACCCCTTCCAAAGACTCCAGCATTCTCTAGATGTTCACAGACAACTGAGGTTCTATTTGGACAGGCAGAATCTGTTCGGAAGTCTGAGCAACTGTCTGTCGCAATCATGGATGCAAAACGGGGCCAACCAGTATCTAAACAAAGCATTGCAAGCTGGATCTCTAAGTCCATCTTCTTTTGCCCTTATGCCATTGAGCTCACACTAGCAAGGCACAGTGGCATCCTCCAAGACTTTTTACAATGGGGTTGATGCAAAGGCTATACTGGAAGCTGTCACTTGGTCATCTGTACACCTTCACTGAACAGTACAGGACTGATGCCTTTTCAAGGGCCAGGACTACCTACACTAGGTCAGTCTTCTCTGGCCTCCTGGACAGTTCCTTTATGAACTAACCAACAATCCTTACATTCCCTTCAGCTTTGGGAATCACCCATTTGTTTGGACAACTGCAACAGTGATATCAACTAGGATGTAGTTCAGTTGTAGAAGAACATGTCATAACAGTTGATGCCCTACTGATCGTTGTTGCAACAGTATTCCTTCCCACCCTCCTTCCCTTCTTATTTGGTTAACACAGTCTCTCCCCCTCTGTCTCTTTCTCCCCAGTAGGTGGGGCCCTAGGACTAAGGGAGCTTCATGCCACTTCCTGCTTGTCCCCTCCTAGATGACCAGTCACTCTCTCAGGAGTCTTCAGGCCACTGGTTTTGATATAGTCTGAGGATCCATGCTCTTCTGACCACATATATACCCCTTTGCTTACAGGCTGAAGTCACACTTCAGACGTACTTCCCAGGGAAGATTAAGCTTTGGTACCCTGGTTGGACGTCATCAGAGATAACCTGTTTGTTTGGAATACTGCAGCAGTGATCAGTAGGACATCTACCGTTATGATGAGTTCTACACAACTATACTGTCTTCCAAGTATAATCCAACTGTGGGGAGTTCCTCAAGTAGTAGACCTTTCCTACCTCCTCTCTGAACAGTCAGCTGGCAAAATTCTGCTCCAGGACTTCTTGCAAAAAGGCCTAGAAGGCAGATGTCTTTTTTTCCCCTTAGCCAGGAATGTTCCTGTATGATTTGCTACACTTTTTACTGATACCCAGGGAACTTATGAAGGTTCAGAAGGAGTCCCCAAGATCAGTGTGGTGACTCCCTTCTGGCCCAGGCAACAGTGGTTCTCCAGTCTTCTGGAATTGGCCAGAGGCAATTACCACAAGCTTCCTTACAAAGTGAATCTGCTCACACAAGAACAGGGACGTTTGATACACCCCAATTCCAAACAACTTCAACTGACTGGCTGGAAGATAGAGTATTAATATATTTTAGGCACCTGTTTACTGAGGACATGCAGCAGGTGATAATGGAGACAAGAAAGCCTGCTGCTAGAAAATCATGGAAAAGGTTTTCTCGTTGGCACCACTAACATAATCAGTTCCTATTCAAAGCTAATGTTTCTCTGGTTTTACAATATTTGCATGAGTTACTTTCCTATGGCCTGTCTTACTCCTCCATCAAGGTTCATTTGATGGCCATTTCCATGTTAAAATGTTTTTAAAAGGGGTGTTGCATAAGGGACCTCCAAGAAAACTGGTAGCTCCTCCTTGGGATCTTAATTTTAAGCTAACATGCTAACATTTGCTCTGTTTGAACCACCTCTTCTGGCTGACTTGGAATTCTTAAAATGGAAAAAAGTTTTACTGATTGCTCTGACCTCTGCAAAAGAGTATATGAGTTGCAAACTCTTATGGTAGGTCAACCTTATCTCATTTTCCTCACTGACAGGTTTTCCTTAAGAACTAATCATTTTTTATGCCTAAAGTAATATCTGTGGTTACCTTAAGCCAACTGTCCATCTCTGTGTGTTCTTTCCTGAACCCTCAAATGAGGTAGAAAGGGTACTTCATATCTATAATGTCTATTGACAGTTTAGATGCCATCTTAACAGAACAACATTTTTCAGAACTTCCGATCAGTTGTTCATTTCCTGTGAAGGAAAGAAGGGACAACCAGTCAAAGCAGACTTTTACCAAATGGTTATTCCCACTACAATAAAACTATTCCAGGCAGGGTCAAGGCAAATTCTACCAAGGTCTTGGCTTCAGCTGTAGCTTTTTGGAAAGGGCTGGATGCTAGCAGTATTCTAGAAGCAGCAATGTCATCTTTTGCCCATACTGTTACAAAGCACTACAAGCTACATTCCTTACCCCGCTGTAGGTCAGGATTTGCTTGGACCATTCTCTAAAGGCTCCAGAATCCTTCTCCTTCCTCCTCCCAAATGTAGTTAACTATGGTAATCTACCCATATAGCTAAGGCTAGTGCAGCAATTATCAGTATGATGAACATGCTACAGTTGAGTAAGTTGTACTTAGCATTACAGTATATGTTTGAATGATCACTGCTGCAGTAGCTGCTCTTTCCCTCTATCTGTCTTTTTTTTATGCCAGGGTGTGGACATCAATTTTTCCGTTGGAACTAGACAAACTTTCAACCTAAGCACTCAAACCATTCAGTTCTCAGCCCGGCACTTGCTCAAAACTCATAGCAAGCACTAATAGACCCCCCCCCCCATACTGTAGAGAAGCGCAAGGCTCTCTATTCGACCTTACTAGCCAATCAGTAAAACAGTTCACTGTGCCTATCCAGTAATTTCCAAGGGGTAGTTTCAGGTGTACTTTCCGGTCCAACTGATGAATCTGGGCATTTTGAGGCAATGTTACAACTGCCTCATGTACACAAACAACCCTCTCCTCCTACCACCAAACACTAATATATGCGAGAGATGCAATTATACAGCCAAACTGGAGGCTAAGCTCTCTCAAACCAAGACTGGACCAGACAGTCAAGAGGTAAAGAGAATTACTTGCATCACACCACCAGTCTCACGTAGACCTATGAAATCAGCACCTGCAAAAAAAGCACACAAATACTTGAAAACATATTCAGGGGCTCTAAATAAAAATCTGCAAAGGCAGCAGAGACCTCCAAAGCAGACATCCAAGCAATCTCCACCCCCCCCAACACAAACTATGAAACACATACTTCACAAAACCAGTGTGCCACACAATCACAGCCCTTAAGGCAAAATAATGTACCCAACACACTAGTAATAGGTAACTCTATAGTCAGGCACACTGACGTCCCACTCACTAGGCTGAACAAGGAGAAGGTCACTGTTAGCTGCCTGTCGGGTGCCAGGATCCGCCACATAACACAAACTCAAACTCAGGAAACCCACACAGCCTTCCTGAAGACACTGGAGGGTATAAATGTATCACCAAACACCATCATATTGGGTGATTTCAACTACCCGAATATAGACTGGGAACATTACTCAAGCCCCAACTTTCTAGCCCAAAGGTTCCTGGAGTTCATAAATTCAAATGCCATGGAACAACTAGTCACCGTCCCCACAAGAGGAGAAAATATACTAGATCTCATCATCACAAACATGGGGACAAAATGCTCCACACCGAAGTATATCCCTCTTTGGTGAGATCAGATCATAAACTAATCTCACTAGCAATCCACATCCCCCGCCCCGCCCAAACAAAACAGACCCCAGTGAAGAACTTCTAAAGCAAACTTTACACTACTCAAGACAGGTGTGGTATCCTTCAAGGCCCCGAGCCAATGGAAACCACAACCCAAGAAGCCCTTACAAATGCCTTCTATGAACACCTTCAGGACTGCATGGATCAGGCAATCCCAAATAAAACCAAGACTCTTTCCACCAAGGGCAAACGTCCAGTCTGGTGGACCCCAGCCATAAACAAACTTTACAAAGAGGAGAAAGCTATTACATGATAGAGCAAAATCCCAAAAGGGAAGGCATCTTGATCAGTACTAGCAAGAAACTACGATCCCTCATAAAATCATCCAAGGCCAACTTTGAGAAGATTCAAAAGACAATCATAAGGCCTTCTTCAGCTATGTCAGAAACCTGGGTGGAAACTCCCAGATATGCTCAGAATTAGTCCAAAATGATACAAAATCACTGAACCCACAGACATTCCCAACATACTGGCAGACAGGGTCAGTGCAAACTTCACCCCTCTCCCCAAAAGGAGAGATAACTATCCCAACAGAGTGTAACCTCCCAGACATCTCAAATGCGCAGGTGAAAGCTCTCTCTAAAGCTAAAACACAGCATCAATGGGACGGATGGTGTCCCCGGCTGTGTGCTACATGAACTCAATGAAGAACTAAACCCACACATAAGGCAGCTGTTTAATCTTAGCCTTACCACAGGACATGTGCCCAAGGAGTGGCGTACGGCAACTGTGGTCCCACTCCACAAAGGCGGTGCCTCTACGGACCCTGGTAATTACCGCCCCATAAGCTTAACAAGCCTGGTCTGCAAAGCTATGGAGAGGATCATAATGGAACTCATAAACAAGGACATAGGGGACTTGGACCCAACACAGTTTGGCTTTGTCAAGGGCAGATCTTGCCTTTTGAACTTGGTCGACTTCTTCGAAACAGTTACCAAGGCCATTGATGAGGGAAAGGCAGTCCATACAGCCTACCTTGACCTTGCAAAAGCTTTCGACACAATACCCCACTCGGGTATCATAGATAAACTTACCAGCTTAAATGTAAACCCATATGTCACAAGATGGGTTGCAAACTGGCTAAAGGACAGAACCCACAGGGTTAGAGTTGCTGGAGCCATGTCAGACTCCAAGCCGGTTACAAGTGGTGTCCCCTATTGTTCGGCAGGCCTCTACTTCCAGAAGTACACGCAACATAGGAGGCTTGACATCCTACTTCTCAGAGTACAGGAACTAAACATAGGAGGACTATGGCTGACAAAGTTTATGGATGACTGCAAACTGGTGCCATAGTGGATAGTACATCGGACACAGACATCCTTCAGAGGGGTCTCACGGAAACTGATAGCTGGTGCCAGAGCCATGGCCTGAAGTTAAACACAAAAAACATACCCTTCAGGAAAAACAAGGTAACCCCAAGCTACCATATAGATGGCAACCCACTAAGCACAGAAGAGGTTATCAGGGACCTGGGTACCCAGGTTGACAGTAAGACCTTCTACATTGCCCATCTGATCATGAAGGGATTCACATCCAGATCAAGTGAGGTCATTGTTCCCCTGTACTCTTCACTTATCAGACCAATGATCGAGTACAATGCCCGCGGGATGTATCTCACCCGACACCTGCAGCAATTGGAGAGACCCCAAAAGTTCCTCACCAAAAGGATAAAGGACTCCAAAACCTGTCATATACTGCCAGACTGAAGAAACTCCAACTCTATTCAGTTGCATACCGTCTGCTCAGAGGTGACCTGTGCCTGACATACAAGGCCATGACCAACCCGAATTAATGGACATGCTCCACCTCAAAAATCCAAATCCACCAGAACCACTAGAGCAAGTGACTTAAATCTTAGCATGGATATAAATAGGCTGGAGGATAGATTTATCACCCAGAGACTCCCCATGCTGTGGAATAAAATCCCGGTCCATGTGAGGCAGAGCACCTCGCTGGCTCTGTTCAAGAGAAATCTGTGGATGGGAGATTGTGGTTGCCCCGGAATCATCTCTGTGTCACTGCTGGACAGAGGCACAACAAACTAATGGGCACATTATTTCTAACATAAGGGGTGGCGTAAGTCACATAACTTTGGGCTAGGCTTATAAATGCCTTAGGGCAGATAGCCTAGTATAAACCTATGAACACAAGCACTCAGGTCATTTCAGAACAAATATAAATCTGACTCTGTCATTGTCCAGGTTGGTGTGAACGACCTGAGCCGTAGCTCGCTGGACTACATGAAAAGAGACATGGAAGAGCTCTCTGATCACGTAGCCCAGGCCGGTATACCATGACCCTGAGTAGCATCCTGCCTTCACCAAGGATGATACCACGGTATAAAGAAAAAATTATCAATTTCAACAATTGGCTAAACTTCTGGTGTCATTCAAAGGGGATCCAGTGTCTGTCAGCCAGAGATGACATGCTCAACAAGCCATGCTGCTTTGCTAGAGATGGCCTGCACCTGTCACCCTTAGGCTTTCGAATACTGGCCAAGGCTCTTGCCATGCCACCCCCATAGTGCCTTTTTTAAGCAAGGCTCAAAAGACAAACCCACTGCCGTAAATAGCACAAGTAACAAAAATCTGAGTGTAATGCTACTCAATGCCAGAAGTCTATACCTCAAAATGCATGCACTCGAGGCACTCCTCAGTATGGAGAAAATCTATATATGCGCAGTAACACAAAGGCTCCAGAAAGCACCCCAGCACTACCAGGCTACACCTCATACCATACATTTCGGTCTCAAAACCTGGATCGAAATACAAAAGGCGGGGGCGTATCCATATTCGTCAAGGATACCCACACCTCCAGATTAGTGGCACAACACAATGCTTCAGAGATCATCCACGTGCAACTAACAACGGGCAAAACTGCAATTCAAATTGTAGCTTGCTACAGATCACTCACCATGTCCCAGGACCCCCATTCCGCATTTCTGGAAACACTGGGAAACGTTAAGGCCCTACCAAACACCCTGATATTGGGTGATTTCAATTACCCAAACATTAACTGGGAGAACTACTCAAGTACTAACTCCCTTGCCCAACATTTCCTAGAATTTATAAAGTCAAACGCCCTGGATTAACTGGTCAACACCCCCACCGGAGATGACACCATATTGGACCTGGTCATCACCAACATGGGAGACCAGTGTTCCATACCAGAGGTCAACTCCTCGCTGGTTAGATCTGACTATAAACTAATCACTCTGGATATCCACATTCCATCCCCACCCCCAGTCAAAGAAACCACCACGAAAAACTTTTTAAAAACAAACTTCACATTACTTAAGACTGAGGTGGAAAGTTTCATAGCCCCCATGCTAAAGGATAACGCTGCCCAAGCTGCAAAATGCTTTGCTAATGCACTCTACTGGCACTTACAAGAATGCATGGATCATGCTATCCCAAGCAAAATGAAGACTCACTCCTCCAAGAAAAGGAAACCAGTCTGGTGGACCCCTGCCATAAACAAGCTATACAGTAGAAGGAGGAAACTAGTACAGAAAAGAGTAAAATCCCAGGAAGGGAAGACATCCCTGATCAGTATCAGCAAGAAACTACAATCCCTCATAAAATCATCCAAGGCTAGCTTCGAAAGAAAAATTGCCAAGGACTCCAAAGATAACCATTTATTTTATTTATTTATTTTACATTTGTTGACCGGGCTAGTCCAACTTGATATATGTCCATTTTCAGTAGAGGCCCGGGGAGATGAGCTCCGAGGAAACAAACAAAATCACATATACAAAAATTAATGTATACAATGAACACTGCAGGTGCAGTACAGAGAATAATCAAAGAGGTAATTCGTTCATAACATAGTGCAAAATAAACAGATGCAATTAGTACAATACAAAATGTAGTTGCAATACATCATAAAGAAAAATATGGCAGCTCAATTATATAATATATTAGTATACTTGTAGTCATAAAGAAAAAGTAGGAGCTGAAATTATACAATATATTAGTAAAAGTAGTCTCCTTAATGAGATTCTGAAGATGTAAGTAATACTATAAAAGGACAAGGTAAGTTGTTATTAAGAAAAGGAACTTGATTACTGAGAAGGGGAGGGTAGGTTGAACCAAGTAAGAAGAGCTAGTTATCAATCAGGTTTGGTACAGGGGCACAACCAGTGTGTTCTGAGGAAAAGTTTCAGTTTGGTTTTAAAGAGTGATATAGAGGGAAGAGAGGAAAATTCATTAGGAAAAAGGTTCCAGGATTTTCCAACAGTATTAGAGAAAAGAGAGTCCCCAGCCCTGTTGTTTGATTTACAAATGTTTACAAGAAGTTTATGTGATGATCGTAAGGTCTTTAGATTGCTGTAGGGGGTAATAAGGGTAGATAGTATAGGGGTATTGTTAGGTTGGTAAAGGGTTTTATGGGCAATGGTCAGTTGGTTGAATTTAAGCTGATTCATGTAATTCAAGCCATCCTAGCTGCTTTAGATTAAAACAATGGTGGGATCTGAAAGGGTTACCTCTAGCAAATCTGGCTATGTTATTGTAGGAGTTTTCCATTTTATTAAGGTTGTTTTTAGAAAGATTAGTATATATAGGTGAGGCATAGAGGAGAGTAGAAATTAGATGGGTGTGAGCAATAGTTATTCTAGCTGCAGGAGAGAGGAAGAGTTTGATCCTGTAGAGAGAACCTAGTTTTCTATTAACAGATTTTAGAGTATTGTTAATATGGGTGTCGAAGTTAAGGTTATCTATGGTGATACCTAGTAGTTTGGTTGTTGGATCTGGGGATATGAGAGTACCATTATTGGATGTTACTGTGAAGTCTATTGGGGGGGGCTTACAAGTAGGAGTAAAAAGGAGGAGTTTAGTTTTTTTGGGGTTCAGAAGGAGACAGCACTGTGTAAACCATTGTTCAACTGTGTTAAACACATTTTGGGTAAGGGAGTGAAGTTCAGATATAGATGTGGCTGAGCATATCAGTGTGGAATCATCTGCATATTGTATGCATGTAGCTTGGGGGATTGCTAGGTGAAGGTCGTTGATAAATATAGAAAACAGGAGAGGTCCTAATATGGACCCTTGAGAAACACCAATGTTAACGGGCAGATGGGTAGATAGAATGTTATGCCATAGTGCAGCCTGTTGTCTGTTATTTAAGTAGGACTGGAACCATTTTATAGCTAGTGCATCTAGTGACAGGGATTTGAGGATATTTATAAGTATCTGGTGATTTACCATATCGAATGCCTTAGACAGATCTATAAACAGTTCAGAGGAAAGCATATTGAGGTTATGGTTTTTGTTAATACAGTCAGTAAAGGAAAGGAGGGCAGTAGTAGTGCTGAGGGAAGGTCTGAAACCATTTTGAGAGTTTAAAAGTAAGTTATTTTGGATTAGGTGGTCTAGCAATTGTCTGTGGATGCATTTTTCCATGATCTTTACTAAGGGAGAAAGTAGGGCTATGGGACAGTAATTGGAGAGTTCAGTAGAGTTCACACCCTTGTGAAGGGGGATAATATGGGATACTTTACAGATTTTAGGGATGTGTCCTTCACTGATGGTTCTGTTGATGAGAATGGAAATGGGATAGGCGATGGATTTGGCTGCCTTTTGTAGATATTCAGCGGGTAGTTGGTCTGCTGAAGGAGTGCACAGTTTCAGGTTTTTGGATAAGGGTAATAGTATATGTTGTTGGAACTGGTTGGAAGAGAAATGGAGGGGATGGGTTAGAGTTTGAGTTGGATATAGTTAAGTTCTGAGTAGATAACTGACTGGCAAGAGTTTGAATGGCCTCAGTGAAAAAGGTATTAAAGGCATTAGCAGTCTGCTTGGGAATCTCATGGTCTGTGCCTTGTGGGTTTAGTGTGAGGGATTGACCTGGGTGTAATAATTGATTAATACTTGCCCAGAACTTTTGTGGTTTATTATGGTGTGTCTGCTGGAATTGTAGGTAGTAGTTTCTTTTGTCAGACAGTATAGCTTTTTTAGTTTCATTTCTCAGCTGTCTGAAGTTTTGTTGGTCTACTGGGTTTTTAGTTAAATGAGATTTATTCCAGTATTTATTTCTGAGATGTTTTTTTTTCCTGGTTTCTTTTGAAAGCCATGGGGCAGATTTAGTTCTCATTCTAATAGAGCGGGTCGGTGATTGGTGGTCTAGTATGGCTAGGAAGTTAGAATTAAAGTAATTAACAGCTTCCTCCAGTGTGAGGTATTTTAAGGGAGACCAGTTACATGCTCTTAGTTCTCTCTGGAAGAGATCGGGGTTGAAGTTTTTCTTGGTTCTAATTGTCCTAGATATGGTTGGATTAGGTAGATTGGATTTAAGCCTGATGGTGTAGGTTAGTGAGTGGTCACTTACATCATTAGGGAGGGTTCCAACTTCATATGGCTGGGGATGATTATTTATGAGAATCCAATCTAAGGTACTTTCTATTTCTTATTAGGCTTGTTTATTCTGGTAGGGGAGATAATGGTTTGAGAAAAAACAAAAAGGTTAATATGGCTGGTAGGGTAGCTACTGCTACAACACTTCCAGTCAATGTTAAAATCACCTAAGATTATGGTTTCTTGGGGTAAATTTTGGGATAACCAATGAAGGATATTTTCTATGGTGGCAATGTTATTACCAGGAGGAAGATAGATACGGATAATATAGATAGATTTGAATGTGTTAAGTTGAAGTTTGGTAATAAGAATTTCAGCGTTGGAGTCTTGAGGTGGTTTATAGTCGTAGGTAGTAATCTGTAACCCAGATGTAAATAGGATAGCTACACCACCACCCTTTTTGGTTGCACGGTCAAGTCGCAAAATATTATAACCAGGTGGGATGACTTTATTGTCTTTAGTTAAAGATTTTAACCAAGTTTCTGTTAAAAAAGAATGTCAAAGGAGTATACTTCCAAGAGAGCATGGAGTTGTGCAATTTTGTTATTAATGCTACGTATGTTGAGGTGAGCTAATAAGAGTGAGTTAGGTGGTTTGGTAAGGGAATGGATAGTAGAGGGGTTGGGGTTGAGGAGTTGAGTGGTAGTAGCAGTTGTTGAGCCTGGGTTTGGGTGAATGTCTCCATCTTTTAAAGAGAAGAGTAGTGTTTGAAGTCTAGGATTTGGGAATTTGCTATATAATGGTAGCGATTTTCTGGGATTGGGAGAGTCATATCTAATGTGGGCTTATCCTATGGTATTTTGCTAGTAGATAGCTGGGTGTAGATGTTATGTTAACATGGTTAGTGAAAACAGGTAGAGAAGGAGAAGTAGATAGCTTATTGAGGTAGAGAAGGTGTGGATATAATGGGTGTTAATAGGAGGTTAGCAGGTAAGCTAAAGTTAGAGGTGGTAGAAGTGTAAGTGTGAGTAACCTCTGTAAGAAGGCTGGGGTGGGTAGCTTATACATCTGGAAGGTTAAGTTGTTAGGTTGCTATTATAGGCTTGGAGGTATACTAGGTGTGGAAAGGAATAGGTGGAGGGTGTCATGGGAGAAATAGGGAGTCGTAAGTGAAAGGAGGGAATTGGAGTTGTGGCCAATGGTGAAGGGTTTGTGATTGGTGGAAGAGGAAAGGGGTGTGTGTGGTTAGATGGTATAAGAGTAGGACCCCTGGGGGTGGGTGGGATTTGAGGGTAGGGGAGCGTAGTAAGCTCGCAGGGCGAACTGAGCGGGTAGAGACAAGTGAATGAGAAGCTAGAGAAGAAACTATCAGCAGTGCTAGTAACTGAAGGAAAGTTAGGCAAGTTAGGAGTGGGAAAGATCAGAGATAAAACAGAAGTCTATGAGAAAAAAACAGGTGGGTGTAGACAGTTGAAGTAAAGGGTAAGTGAGAAAATAAGAGCAGGTCTAGGACTTAAAAGATGTGTAATTACAGAAGAAATAGAGGGATAAGCAGGAGATAAAGGATGAGATACGTGTGCCACCTAGTGGGCAGATCTAGTATTGCAGGTAAGGGAGCTCACTGTTAGAACTAGGGAAGGAGTGATAGCTAGTGAAGGGGGTTATTATAAAGTAGTAGAGGTTTGTTGGATAAAAGGTAGATAGGAGGGGGGGTAAAGGCTGCTGGCTGTTCAGGCTAAGCCATACTTTAGAGCCCCTGACGCAATAGTAGACTATAGTCAGATTTACAAACAGGACTTAGACAACCACATACTTTCTTGAGAGAGGTTGCAGGGAAAATAAGGCTGTTAGATGAGACCGCAGGTATTTCAGTAGGGTCCTTTGTCACCAGGTAGGTAGGTTCTTAGAGACTATATCAAGAACAGCGCAATGGGGAGAAGGGTACTTTAGGTAGAAAGAGAGACAAACGTGGAGGAAAGAAAAAAGAGTTCGCACATAGCAGGTAGTTATGACAAACAAAAAAGCTTTACATGAAGACACAATTAAAAAAGCAGCTTATATTCATGCCCTTATTTTTGAAAGAAGCTATTGGAATCACTTTTTAAGCTAGTAGTACTTTGACATTATAAAGTAGTCTAAACTATCATTTAGAGGAACTCTGCATAAGGTTTACTGAAATTGGGAGCAAGCAAAAAACAAAAACATAAGCTTCTAATATCCAGATGTAATATGATCCTATCTCGCCTACATTCTCTACAGATGGGTTCGGAGCCGATCCTCGGCTCCGACCCGGCCGCTATACAATAGAACGCAGTCTCTTATTGGCTGAGTTACCTCGTATCCCAGGATGCACCACTACTGCTTTCCCAGATCTCGTTTGCTGCTTCTGAAGCATAGACGTGGTCTCGGACTTGGCTGAGCTAAGTACCTCTTAGTGACATCATTTTCTGTCAAATTTTCTGCAAAAACTGACCCAAAAGCTGTTTTAACAGCTACTTGTTGTTGTGTGATTGTGTATTTAAGATTTTTGTGGTAAAATTGTATTTTTTGTGGCAAGGATTCAGTTGAGTCAGTGGGGCCTTGCCCTATCCTGCGCTTTTGTTAGTTAGAGTTGGTAGTTTGTGTAGTAGTTTTGTGTACTCTTCGAAGTTTAGAGTGTCTTAACCATGTCGAAGGAACATAGACCATCAGGTTTCAAAAAATGTTCAAAGTGCAATTATAAAATGTCCATTACGGAAGACCATTCCTTGTGTGTTTACTGCTTGGGCCCGAAGCACCTCCAGGAATCCTGTAGCGTTTGCCACGCTTTTTCCTCTCGTGTGCTCCAAGAGAGGAAAAATAAATTGATTTTGAAAGGGCTTATTACCCCTTCCTTTGAGGAAGCCCTATCTTCTTCTTCTTCCCCTTCGAGGAAGAAAAAATCTTCGGCTCCGACCAACCAGTCGGATCCGGCAGCTAAAAAGTCAAGGCAGGCTTCTCCGTCTGCTCCACGGACTTCGGAGCCGAGGGTGGAACGGTCTGCCTCGATGTCTCCAGCTTCAACTCCTCTGGCTTCGGAGTCGAGAGCTCGGGCGCCGAGAGGCGAGTCATCTCCATCGGCTCCACTGCCTTCGGAGCCGATGAGGTTGCCTGCTCAGACACTTCCCGGTGCGAAGTCCCCATCGGCTCCGGAAATTGCAGTGGTAGTGGAATCTCCTCGGCGCCGATACTCGAAACCATACGGAGCCGGTCCCCAGTCTTTCAGAGCCGGCGGAGAAGTCGACTGACCCGGTCGGTCTCTTCATGGTCGCCGAGGATGTCTGATTCGGATGTAGACAGGGTGCTTCAAAGGCTTTTCAGTCTCCGGTCTTTCAAAAGTTGGTCTCGCTTCAGCCCAGTCGGCTCGAGCCGGTCTCCCCTCTGCTATCTCGGTTCCTCCTCCAACAGCCGGTGCCGTTGGAGTCGGTGTTGTGGAGCCGGTGGAGGTTGTCGGGTCGGTTTCGACTAACTCCAACCCCACCCTTCGGTCGGGTCCGCACGGACCTCCTCTGTCGGCCCGGGGAAGCCGGGACCGATCCTTCGGTTCCGAGCCTCCTCTTGGTGCGTCGGCGGGAGTTCCGACTGCTGTTGTGGCCTTGGGGTTGAACCATCCCAGGACTCTGGGGTCCCGCCTTCAGGGCCATGAGGAGTGCCTTGGCCAAATCCTCTGGCCACTTCTACCATCTCACCACCACCTTCCCTTGGCACGGAGACTGGCTCCTTTGCAATCCCCCTGTCTCACGACAGCGGAGCCCTTGGGCCTGAGGTTACCCCCATCGGGGGTTCCCTTCTTCCTGGAGGTCCCTCCGAAACGTCTTCGGAGGAACCTCCGAGGAAGAGACAGTGCAAGAGGAAGCACGTCGACTCCCCTGAATAGTCTCTCACCTCGGATACCGACCTCGATGATGTGGAAGTGTCCCCCAAGTCGTCCTCGGATGATGTATCCTTTGCGGACATCTTGCAGATCCTTAAGCAACGAGGCGACTGGCAGTCCAAACCCCCTTCTGCTGAGGAGTCGGTGTTCCTCAAGGCCTTTGGGGCTCAGCCCTCCGCCTCCTGGGTGTCTCCACCCTTCGACGAGCTTCTGGATTTGATATCTAGAAGGGCGTGGGAACACCCGGACTCTGTTGAACCGGTGCCAGCTCGCCCCAGTAAATTCCTTTCGGCACCCCCTGATAAGGACTTTCTTTCCAAAGGTGTGGCTGTAGATGCCTTGGTGGTGGCATCTGCCACCCAGCAAGATGTGGCAGAGGCTTCAACGTCCGTCCATCCTCCTAATAAGGAGTCTAGGAGCATGGATCGGTACGGGAAGTGCACCCTTACTTCAGCAACCTTTACATTAAGGTCTCCGAATTACTTGACGCATTTCACGAGACTGCAGAGGGATCTGGTCAAGGAGCTTTCGGATACCCTCTCCGGTAACTTACCTGAGCAATTAGCCCAGATGGTTAACTCCCAGTTGGCTACCCTGTCCTCGTTATCCAACTCGTCCATGAGGCTCATTTCGTATGCAGCCGAAGGAGCGAGCAGAGCGGCGGGAACAGGTGTTGTTCTACGGAGACAAGCCTGGCTACGCCTGTGTCACTTTGCGGAGGACTTTAAGTCTTCCTTTGCCGATGCCCCCTTTGATGGGTCCTCTCTGTTTGGACCCAAGGTAAAGGACACTTTGACTCGCTGCGAACAGGAGGGTAAGACTTTAACTGCCGTAGGGCGGTTTTCCACTCCTTCAGACCTTATCCCAAGGCAAGAGGAGGGAAAATGTGGTTCTGTAAGTCTCAAAAGCCTTACTCGCAGCAGAGCGATTCCCTTCTAGAGGCAGAGGAGGGGAAATTTTTCAGGAAGACGCCGTCCCAGAGGCGTGGGAGGCCCCGCAACACTGGAGACCGCGAGTCCTTTCGTGGCTCCTCCTCCTTCCAGCATCCCTGAAGGAGTGCCCGACTGTGCAGCTCCGAGCCAGGCGGGGTCATTTTCGAGGCACCTAAAGGCCTGGGAAAGTATCACTCAGGACCATTGGGTGCTCGAATCATCGCCAGAGGTTACACCATTCCCTTCTCTCAACCCCCACCATCCCAAAGAATCCCGGACCCGCCACCCAGTCAACGGGATCTGGCAGCCAGAAATTCAAGCTGCTTCAAAAGGAGTCATCCAACCTGTCCCGCAGATCAGGCCGGATCAGGGACTTACTCAAGATTCTTTTGGTACCAAAAGACCGGGACTTGAGGCCCATTTTGGATCTCAGCAGGTTAAACCGATCAGTGAAAAGTCCAAACTCTGGATGGTCACCTTGCAATCCATTCTCCCGCTTTTGGAGAAAGGTGTTTGGATGTGCTCCATAGATCTCAAAGATGCCTATTATCACATTCTGATAGATCAGGCGTCAAGGAGACACTTGCGCTTCAGCCTAGGAGACAGTCATTTCCAGTTCCGTGCACTGCCCTTTGGTCTCACCACAGCCCCCAGGGTGTTCACCAAATGTTTGGCAGTGGTGACTGCTCACCTGAGAAGTCTAGGATTCCAGGTGTTTCCATACCTAGACGACTGGCTCCTAACTGCCACCTCCAGGCATCTACTCTTAAATACTCTAGCAGCCACTATCTCCTTAGGCAACTCCTTAGGAATCACCTTCAATTGGACAATATCCGTATTGCTGCCATCACAGCGTATTCTGTTTATTGGTGCAGAAATAGACTCAAGGCAGATGCGAGTCTATCTTCCTGCGGAAAGGATAGCAACACTGCAGTCTCAGGTTCGGGCGTTACTCCTCAGACGTCGCGCTCCAGCGAGAATGGTCCTACAACTGTTGGGCTCCATGTCAGCCACCATTCTTCTCGTCCCCTTGGCAAGGTTGCATATGAGGATACTCCAGTGGCTCCTCTCAGTCCAGTGGTCTTATCAAGACCTTCCCCTCAGTCACCACATATTGATCACAGAGACATGCAAACAGGATCTTCATTGGTGGCTTCTTTCCTCCAACCTGGATCAGGGGTGACCCTTCGTTTCCCCCATCCCCCTCGGCCACGTTGACTACGGACGCCTCCCAGACAGGGTGGGGGGGACATTATCTGGACAGGTCGGTCCAAGGCACGTGGCACTCGGCGAGAGTCTTCTCCACATCAATATCCTGGAAATGAGGCGGTGCTTTTAACGTTGCAAGCACTGCACGATCACCTCCCCAGGGTGCGATTGCCATTCAGTCCGACAACATGTCGGTAGTCTGGTACTTGAACAAGCAAGGAGGGACCAGGTCTTACCCCTTTGCAGAAAGGCCATGAAGGTATGGGATTGGGCGATTGCTACCAAACATTTTCTAGTGGCAACACACATTCCGGGAGATCCAATGTGATAGCCGACAGACTGAGCAGGACTATTCTCTCCCCTCACGAATGGTCCTTGAACGACAGAGTGGTAACACAGATTTTCACGAGATGGGGAGCTCCATGTTGTGATCTTTTCGCAACTCCCCACGCATAAAATGCCAAGTTCTTCTCTCACCCCAGTTCCGGGGGAGATCCCCAAGGATGCTCTGGTCCAAGCTTGGCCCACCGGTCTGCTATACGCCTTTCCACCGGTTCCTCTTCTCCCCAAGGTGATTCAGAAGGCGATTCGCTTGGAAAGCAAAATGATTCTTATCGCCCCATACTGGCCTCTTCAGGTCTGGTTCCCTTTTCTTCACAAATATGCATTGGAGGGTCCCTGGTTCCTGGACCAAGTTCTGGACCTCTTGACGCATCAGTCAGGACAGCTCCATCAGTCCCTCCATTCATTGAAGCTAGCAGCTTGGCTACTCTTCTTCTGACCATAGTTAGGAGCCATTCTTTCAACCCTGAAGTCATGCATATTTTGTCCTCGGCCCACAAGACTTCTACTAAAAAGATGTATAGCAGTAAATAGAAGAGGTTTGCTATTTGGGCCCAACTCCGAGGACTAGACCCTATGACAGCCTCGGTGTCAGAGGTTCTGAAGTTTTTAACTTCCCTGTTCAACCAGGGTTGTTCGGTGTCTACCATCAAAGTTCAATTGGCGGCTATTTCCAATTTTCACGAGAGCGTGGAACCACCTTTAATGAGCAACAAGTTGTGCAAAGCTTTTATTAAAGGAGCTTGGCTTCTACGGCCCCCTATATCTCATCCCGCACCACCGTGGGACTTTAACGTATTGTTAGGTGCGTTAACCGAACCTCCCTTTGAGCCGGCAGCAGACTGTGACTTAAAGTTTCTTTCTTGGAAGACTGCCCTTCTAGTTGCTATTACATCAGCCAGGCGAGTTTCAGAACCTCAAGCCTTATGTGTCAAACCACCATACCTGGTATTGCACAAGGATAGAGTATCTCTTAGACCAAACCCATCCTTTATTCCAAAGGTTTGTTGTAACTTTTGTTTGCAACAATCACTGGAATTACCGTTTTTTTTCCCTAAGTATTCAAACAGAGCTGAGTATACCTTTCACAGCTTAGATGTGCACAGACAATTACGTTTCTATTTGGATAGGACACACCAAGCACAAAAATCAGATCAACTGTTTGTGTCCTTTTCGGACAGTAAATTGGGCAAAGCTGTCATGAAAGTCACTATTGCCAAGTGGATCAGAGACTGTATCAGTCATATTTATCGCAATTCAAATAAGGAGCTTACAGTTCCAGTGAAAGCTCATTCTAATAGGGCTATGGCCACTTCGGCAGCTTTTCATTCCAAGCTCTCTCTTAATGACATCTGTGCGGCTGCTACGTGGTCTTCTCTACACACCTTTATTTCTCACTACAAATTGGATGTGGCATCTAGGGGTCGAGCTTCCTTCGGTTCCACGGTTCTCTCGAGCGTTTTCCAGTGATCCACCCAGGAATTAGGTGCTAGGGACGCTGTCCCATCTGTAGAGAATGTAGGCGAGATAGGATCACATTACATCTTTTAGTTATGTACTTACCATAACTTTAGATGTATGGGATCCATCTCGCCTACATTCCTAATAACCCACCCTCCTTCCCCCTGCCTTGTAGGCCAGAAGAGACCGGACGATCCAAATTCAGCTGTTTCCTCTCTTGAAACACCTGGCAATATTATAAAGACAGTCTATGTGTGTGTGCATGTGTGCGGACAAACAAGATCTGGGGAAGCAGTAGTGGTGCATCCTGGGATACGAGGTAACTCAGCCAATAAGAGACTGCGTTCTATTGTATAGCGGCTGAGTCGGAGCCGAGGATTGGCTCCGAACCCATCTGTAGAGAATGTAGGCGAGATGGATCCCATACATCTAAAGTTATGGTAAGTACATAACTAAAAGATATAAACTATACCAGCAAAAATAAAAAATAACTGGAAAGCTACCTTACAGAGAAATTACTGTACTACTCTATGCAGGGACAGTGAGTTTACAGTGTGGAATACAACATTAAAAAAAAGAAAAATAATACTATCACTTACTAGAGATGCTACACCTGGAGGGCTTTCAGCTGCAATTAGAGCAAATATGGCATCCAGGGTTTTTAAAACCTTTGGTGTGTTGTACCTGAGCAATCACTTGGGGGGTGGGCAAAGGGAGGGAAACCTTCAATTGGAATTTAAAGTAGCAGGGGAGAATCCAAGGGACTCTGCTAAACCTAGCTAATTATCAAAGACAGCCAAGGAAATAAGGTAAATACAGGCATCCTTGTTCAAGGACTGGAAGGTTTCTCCAAGAAAAACTATGTGTAGGAATACACCACAGGTGGAAGTTGTATGCTGCTTACTAGTCTGCAATGGCAGATTTTATTCTCTTTTATGTTTGTATTCCCCTTTGCTGATTGTTTGCTGCACACAATGTAGCTAAAGATAAAAGCAGCTGTAGACTTTGCACCTCTGTTTGGTGTTTAGTGAAGAACAAGTATTGAGGAGGAGGGACTGAAGACTATGACTATTGAGAGGAGATAAATACCTTAGCATATAACAAATTATCAACAGTGAAGTGGAGTGAAAGGGGTGGGGGTGGGCTAAGAGGAAGAATGTTTGCAGCTCTGACTGTAACAGATTTTAACTAGGCATAACAGTAGTTATAAAAGCTGGCACCTACACTACACATGTGGCAAAAACAAGGTTCTTGGAGTTAAACCAGGGGCTGCACTCTATTTTTGGATGATTGCTGGTTAGAGCTTTCTTTGCTTTTAGCTTGAGTGAGAGGATTCCTTGCTCACACAAGTGTGTGTGTGTGTGTGTGTGTGGGGGGGGGGGGGCAAAGCGATCAAGTCCTCAGTGGCTACTACACAAGCGGAAACAACAAGGTTCCTGGAGTTAAACCAGGGGCTGCAGTCTATTTTTGGATGATTGCTGGTTAGAGTTTTCTTTGCTTTTAGTTGGAGTGAGAGGATTCCTTGCTCACACAAGTTGGGGGGGGGGGCCCACAGTGATCAGGTCTTCAGTGGCTTAGATATGCTACACCTGGAGGGATTTCAGCTGCAATTAGAGCCAAACCACAAGGCATTCTTTAGCTGTGTCAAGAATCTGAGGCAATTCTCAGATCTGCTCGGAGTTAGTGCAAAATGGCACAAAATACACTGAACCGACTGATATTGCCAACATCCTGGCAGACAGGTTCAGTGCAAACCTCACCCCCCTCTCACCCCCAAAAGGGCCCATAACCATACCAGAAGAATGTAGTGCCCCTGAAATCACAGACACTCAGGTTAAAACAGCCCTCTCCAAGCCAAAAGCACAGCATCAATGGGACCGGACGGTGTCCCAGGCTGCATCCTACATGAGCTCAAAGATGAACTAACCCCTCACCTAAACACACTGTTCAGACTCAGCCTCTCCACAGGCTACATGCCCATGGAGTGGAGCACAGCAAAGGTTATTCTGCTTCACAAAGGTGGAGCCACAACAGACCCCGGGAACTATTGCCCTATAAGCCTGACTAGCTTGGTCTTGCAAGGCTATGGAGCGCATGATCATGGATCTCATTAACAGAGACATTGGGAACCTCCATACACTGGACCCTACCTAGTTTGGC
This sequence comes from Protopterus annectens, assembly GCF_019279795.1. Classification (NCBI taxonomy): domain Eukaryota; kingdom Metazoa; phylum Chordata; order Ceratodontiformes; family Protopteridae; genus Protopterus; species Protopterus annectens. Next base: position 74,415,807 of record NC_056730.1, on the reverse strand, counting down.
TTTGTTAAGGGCAGGTCATGCCTCCTAAACCTGGTGGACTTCTTTGAAACAGTTACCAGGGCTGTAGACGAGGGAAAGGTGGTCTACACAGCCTAACTAAACCTCACAAAGGCCTTCGACACCATTCCCCATTCTGGGATTATAGACAAGCTCACCAGCCTGAACATAAACCTCTGTGACATGAAATGTGTTGCCAACTGGCTCACGGACAGAACCCACATAGTAAGATTTGCGGGAGCTAGGTCTGACTCTAAACCAGATGTTCTTCGTGTTTCACTGTTGCAGTCATTACATTTGGGTTATCTGCTTGCAGGTAACCCTCAGTTGGCCTGATTAACAGGTCTTGGGTCCTGCGTTGGTTGCTGTCCCTTCTTCCATGACGTCAGGTCGTCAGGGGTATAAAACACGCAGCTGACGCCATTACATCTTTCTTGCCGTGCGGTGCCCGAAGCAGAAGCAGTTCTCAAGTGCCGGTTGGCCATCTCCTAAAATTTTCGTTTTCGAGTTTCAGAACCGAAGTCTTCAACTAAATAAAGCTAAGTACCCCGTTGGGGAAATTTTTCCTTGCTTCTTACTGATGTCAGTAAAAGTTAATAATTGCATTACTTATGGAAAGCAAATACCTCATAAAGATTTTTATTCGTACTGTATTCCTTGCCTAGGCCCTGACCACGACATACCTTGCTGTCAGTTTTGTGCTTTATTTAATCAGCGCACTATCCGTCGTCGGTATATTTTCGCTTCTAAATATTTCGGTTTAATTATCCAGGAATGTCATCGGTTAGCCATCCATCTACCGGGATTCCGAAAAAACGCAAAGATAAAGACAGAGAGAGGCCGCCGAGGTCCAAAACTGCCAACGACACTTCTCCTAAGCCAGTCGCCAGTACTCAGTGAGGCGCTTTTGCAGCGCCTGATACCCGCTACTTCTGATTCGTAGGCCTCTACTGAGACCCATTCTGAGTCCGGTATGCCACAAGATGCTTCAACTATGGAACTTACTGATGTCTCTACCTTAGATGGGTCCAGAGCCGCTGTGCAGGCACCGGCTTCTGAGGGCAGATTTAGGCCTACGGACTTGCATATTAAATCAACGCCTCCTTCTTCACTTGGGCCTAAACCTCGAACCATGCCTAAAAAACCGACGCCCAGGCCACATGCTCAGGCCTCTATGCCTAAAAAACAAATAAGAATGGCTGAAGATTTAGTAACTCTAATCAGGGGTAGCCAACCCCCCTTTCTAAGAGGCCTAGGACTGAAGTTTATGACTCTTCTGATCAGGATTCTGTTTTTTCTGTTTCTTCTGATGATTTGGATTTGCCCTTATCTGCTTATGAGGATTCTGATGCAGAGTCCATTCCCTCTGCTTCCTCTCCAGAGGATTTTTCTTTTGTGGAAACCTTGCGTACTCTACGGGAGCATTTCCACTTGGAAAGCCAGGATTTTTCTGATTCAAAAAAGAGGCTTAAGGATTTCTTACTCCTACCTCAGCATAGGCCTTTAGCTATTCCTCCTGTACTAGACATTGTTGATGATGCTTTTTCGGAATCTAGTTTGGCCCCTGATTCCTTGCCTCCTGCTCCCAGAAAACCTGACAGATACTACAGGGTCCCTGAGTCACACAAGTTACTTTTTAAAAATCCTATTGCGGATCCAGAGACTATTTCACAGGGGCCCAAGGGCATTAAGGCTTCTACTGCTAAAAATCCTACCCCTTCTGATAGAGACTCCAGGGCGCTGGATAGATGGGGTAAGAAGGTCTACACTTCTGCAACCTTGGCCATTAGGGCTTTAAATTGCCAGTTTCACATGTTTAAGTATCAGCAACATGTTATTGGATTGCTTAAACAGAAAATGATGTTGATTCCTGACTGTGGGGAAAATAAAGAATTACAGGATTTGATGCATTCTGCTGAACAAGTTGGAAAACATACTTTGCAATGTGGTTCTGATTCATTAGAGGTCTCTTGCAGGGCTGCTGTTACTGGGTCTGTGCTCAGAAGGCATGCTTGGCTAAAGGAACAATCTTCGCCTGATCATGTTAACGCTAAATTGTTGGATGCTCCCTTAAATCAGGACCGCCTGTTTGGCAACAAGGCTGAGGAAGTTCTTAAAAAGATGGAAGATAAAGCTAAATCTATGCAGACTGTTAAAGGTTTCTTACAAGTTCAGCCTCCTAGATTTAGTAGGCACTGGTCCTCTAAGAATTGGTCCTTTCCAGCCCCTTCCAGGTCTTCTCAAGCCAAACCCAGACACAGCAAAAGCCCCAGGTTTCAGTCCCAGGGGACACACAGGACTAAGCAGTGGGGGGCCTCCACTTCCAAATCTGGGAGTAATAAGACTCCCCCTATGGGTAAACTGTCTCAATGACTTTTGTTTAAAATTTCCAAGCACTTATCAACTGACTGCCCCTTTGGGGGGGGGGGGGGAGATTGCTCTTCATGCAAAGAACTGGGAACTCATTACCCAGGACAAATTGGTTTTAAATATAGTGTCCCCGGGATACAGATTTCACTTCCACACGTTGCCAACACAAAGCAGGTGGCCAGACCTACCCCCAAATCAGTGGGCAGAGGCCCAAAAACAAATGCTTTCTCTCTTAAGCATGGGGGCTATTCAACTGGTACCAGAAAAGGAAAAGGGACAAGGTTTCTACTCAAGACTTTTCCTGGTCCCCAGAAAAGACAATTCATGGTGTCCTATCCTGGACCTGTCTACTCTAAACACCTTTTTGGAAATTCCAAAATTCAAGATGCTGACTCTTCACCAATTACTTCCTATGCTAGGCAAAGATGCCTGGTTGGCAACACTAGATTTAAAATAAGCATACCTGCACATCCCAATCAGGGAATCTTGTAGAAGATACCTATGCTTCAAAGCAGGCTACACGCACTATCAGTTCTCTGCACTGCCCTTTGGCTTATCTACTGCACCCAGGGTATTCACAAAGTGCCTAGCTCCAGTTATTGCATTTTGCAGGCAAAGAAATATTCAAATATACCCATACTTGTACGATTGTCTAATTCAGGCAGAAAGCAGGACATACTTTTGAATCCATCTGCCCTTTGTACAAAATGTTCTAACTTGTCTGGGGTACACCATAAACGAAAAGAAATCACACCTGGTACCTTGTCAGCAAATTATATTCCTGGGAGCAAGCTTGAATACAACTTCCCAGATGGCTTACCTCATGCCAGAGAAATAAATTCATTTGACAACCTACTTCAAACAAGTGGCCACAAAAACCCTGCTATCTGCAAGACAAATATTGCAAGCCTTGGGGTTCATGGCCTCCTGCATTCTTCTAATTTCATATGCAAGACTGCATATGAGAAACTGCAGTGGTATCTAAAAGGCCTATGATGTCAACATTCTCAGGATCTAGAAGCAATGATTCCTATCATACCTTGCCTACACCTAGAATTCCTTTGGTGGGCAGAGGCCTGCCACCAAAACAAGGGACTACCTTTCACACCACCCCTGCTGCCCAAACACTAACAATAGATGCATCAGACTGTGCATGGGGCCTCACCTGGCAGGGAAGTGCATTCAGGGCAAATGGAACCCAAGTCAAATGCAGCTGCATATCAATCAAAAAGAAATGTTAGCTGTAAAGAATGCTCTGACAGCCTTCAAGGACCACATTCTTCCAGGACAATGTATGGTAAAGACGGACAACACCACTGTTATGTGGTACATAAACAAGCACTGTTATGTGGTACTTAACCCCTCTGCAGACTAGCCATGGCATTGTGGAACACAGCCTTGAGCTACCAAGTGCACCTACAAGCTCAAGTCCTGCCAGGAAAATTAAATACACTGGCAGACGGACTAAGCAGAAACATCATGGACCCACACGATTGGAAAATGGAACCAAGGATTTTCAACATGTTGACAAGCAAATGGGGAAAGCCAGATATAGACCTGTTTGCCTCTCCCCAGAACTACCAATTGGACAAACTTTGCACAAGGACTTCCCACAAGCAAGCTTGGAAAGTGGATGCTCTGTCCTTCAGATGGAAAAACCTGTCAGCCTATGCCTTCCCCCTCTGCCTCTGCTCTCCAAAGTACTACTAAAAGTCAAACAGGACAAACCAAGGATGATTTTGATTGCTCCAGACTGGCCACACCAACACTGGTACACCCTCCTGCGCAGTGTGTCACGGTTATCCCCATGACACCTGCTTCAGACTCCTTCCCTGTTGTCTCAGCAAGAGAACCAGATTCTGCACCCTCAGCTTCTAACACTGAACCTTGCAGCCTGGCTAATTACATAATCTGTCCTCTACCATCCCTCAGTAAACCTGTGATGGATATCATTTGAGAGGCAAGGAGGCCTAGTACTAGAAAATCTTATGCTGAAAAATGGAAAAGATTTTGTGCCTGGAACCAATCTCAACAGATGAGCACAGCAGCGCCCAATTTACCTCAGATTTTACAATACTTAACTGAGATACTTCACAAGGGCCTGTCTTTTTCCTTCATTAAAATCCACTCCTCAGCCATTTCAGCTCATTAACACAGAACCTCCCCTCTTCTCTCATCCAATGCTCAAGCAGTTCCTCAGAGGGGCCAAAAATTTGAGACCACCCAGGAGAGCTCCAACCCCAGCCTAGGACCTTAACTTTGTTTTGGAGAAACTCACTCTACCTCCTTTTGAGCCAGCTGCTACTGCCAACTTAAAATTTCTTACTTAGAAAACAGCTTTCCTTTTAGCAATCACTTCAGCTAGAAGGGTATCTGAATTACAGTCCCTTATGGCAGTGGAGCCTTTCATTATCTTTCATACGGACTGGGTGTCCCTCAGAACCAGTCCATCCTTCATGCCCAAGGTGGTATCCAGTGTGGCTCTTAATTAGTCTATTAATTTGCCAATCTTCTTTCCCAATCCACAGAACAAAGGGGAACAGATGCTGCATTCATTAGATGTGCACAGATAACTTAGATTCTACTTGGACAGGACTAAACCTCAAAGGAAATATGAACAACTGCTGGTGGCATTTGCTACAGGGACAGAGGGGAAGGCTATTTCAAAGCAAACCATTTCTAAATGGATAGGCCATTGCATTCATTTCTGCTATAAGCACCATGGAAAACCTATTCCCCAGGGGTTCAGACCTCACTCCAGTAGGGCTGCATCTACCTCTACAGCCTTTCTCAGAGGCATCCCTACCAGGGACATCCTAGAAGCTGCTACCTGGAGTTCTGTGCATACTTTCACCAAGCATTTGCCAATTTTCTCTAGATCCAGAGCTGGCTTTGCCACTGCAGTCTTGCAGGGCCTTATAGCTGGTCCTAATGCTATCAAAATTCCTTCTCCAAACCATAGCTTTGGGAATCTACCCAAATATAATGACTGCAACAGTGAAACACGAAGAACATAGTAAGTTGTGTACATTTACCATAAATGTGGATGTTCATAGGTTCATAGATTAGTACTAGGCTAACTGCCCTTACAAGCCATTTTAAGCCTAGCCAATTATCCCTTGTGAGACTCAAACCCTGCACCTTGTGTTTGTAAGGCAAACACTTTAACCATTAGGCCACCCTCCCAACCCCTGTACGAGTGTATTCACTGTTGCAGTCCTGGTTACCCTCCCTCCATCCCCCTAACTTCTTTTGGCTATACCTCTACTTTCCCTTACTATGCTTAAAAGCCTTTTTGGTGTATTTCTTTTTTGTTGGAGGTATATCATTGTATTTTTATATTTAATTGCTCCCCGTTAGGGGGGCACCATGGCATCTGGGGCAAGAAAAACTGATGTAATGGCGTCGGCTGCATGTTTTATACCCTTGATGATCTGACGTCATGGAAGAAGGGACAGCAACCGACGCAGGACCCAAGACTTTGTTAATCAGGCTGACTGAGGGCTACCTGCAAGCAGATAACCCAAATGTAATGACTGCAACAGTGAATACACTCGCACATCTACATTTATGATAAGTGTACACAATTGTACTTTACAAGTGGCGTTAACCAGGGCTCAGTTCTAGGACCCCTACTGTTCGGCATATACTTCTCAGAGGTACAGGCAAGCACAGGAAAACTATGGCTGACCAAGTTCGCAGACGACTGCAAACTAGGGGCTATAATTGACTCTGTGGCTGACACAGACATCCTCCAAAAGGGTCCCACTGAGACAGATAACTGGTGTCAGAACCATGGCCTCAAGCTAAATGCCAAAAAGTGCATAGTCATCCCCTTTGGAAAAAAACAAAGTCCCCACAAACTACCACATAAGTGGCAGCCCCCTAAATACGGAAGACATAATAAGGGATCTGGGGACCCAAGTAGATAGTAATCTCTCCTTTGATAATCACATTGCCAAAGTGGTTAGAAAATCCTTCTATGTGGCCCACCTAATCACAAAAGGGTTTGCATCTAGATCAAAAGAGGTCATTGTGCCCCTCTACACATCACTCATCAGATCTATCATAGAGTACAATGCCCCATTTGGGATGTACCTTACAAGACACCTGCAACAGCTGTAAAGACCATAGAAGTACCTCACCAAGAAAATCACTGGCCTAAAACAGATGCCTTATGCAGCTCGACTGAAGAAACTCCAGTTGTACTCTGTTGCATACCGCCTACTCAGAGGTGATCTCTGCCTGATATACAAGGCCATGTCCAACCCAGAATTGATGGACATGCTCCATCTAAAGAAAACCGTATCCCCTCAAGCTACACGCTTTAGGGATCTAAACCTCACCACAACAATAAATAGGATGTGCTGGATGGATAGATTCCTGTCCCAGTGACTTCCCATGCTCTGGAACAAGATTCCAATCTACATTAGGCAGAGCTCCTCGCTAACACTCCAAGAGAAACCTTGACGAGTGGATGGGAAACATAAAGTTTACTCGGGGAATCACTTCATTGGCTCTACTGGACAGAGGCACAGGGTACTAATCTAAGGGGGTGGCGAAAGCCAATACATTCCGGCTAGGCTTATAAATGCCTTCGGGCAGATAGCGTAGTACCTTCCTATGAACGATGCATCGGAGACCATCCAGGTGCAATTAACCATAGGCAAGACTGCTCTGCAATTTGTAGCATGTTACAGGCCACCCTCTCAAACTCAGGAACCTCACATGGCCTTCCTGAAAACATTGGAGGGGATAAATGTATCTCCAAACACCATCATACTAGGTGACTTCAACTACCCTAATATAGACTGGGAACACTACTCAAGCCCGAACACTCTAACCCAAAGATTCCTGGAGTTCATAAACTCAAATGCCATGGAACAACTAGTCACCATCCCCACAAGAGGAGAAAACATACTTGATCTCATCATCACGAACATGGGATCAAAATGTTCAACACCGAAGTATACCCTCACTGGTGAGATCAGATCATAAACTAATCTCGCTGGAGGTCCTCATCCGCCCCACCTGAAACAAAAAGACCACAGTGAAAAACTTCTCAAAAGCCGATTTCACACTTCTAAAAACTAGTGTGGTCTCCTTTAAGGCCCCTGAGCCAGTGGTAAACATTACTCAAACCGCTGAATCACTTACAAATGCCTTCTACCAGCACCTACAGGACTGCATGGATCAGGCAATCCCAAACAAAACTAAGGCTCTCTGTACCAAAGGCAAGCGTCCAGTCTGGTGGACCCCAGCCATAAACAAGCTCTACAACAAAAGGAGGAAGCTACTACAAGATAGAGCAAAATCCTTGAAAGGTAAGACACCTTTGATCATTATAAGTAAAAAACTCAGAGCTCTCATAAAATCATCCAAGGCAAATTTTGAGAGAAAAATCGCCAAGGACTCTAAAGACAATCATAAGGCCTTCTTTAGCTATGTTAGAAACCTAGGAGGAAACTCCCAGATATGCTCAGAATTAGTTCAAAATGATGTGAAAATTACTGAACCTACACACATTGCTAACATACTGGCTGACAGGTTCAGTGCAAACTTCTCCCCTCCCCCAAAGGAGAGATATCTATTCCAGAGGATTGTAGCCCCCAAACATCTCCAACGCCCAGGTGAGAACTGCCCTCACTAAGGCAAAAACACAGCATCCATGGGACGGATGGTGTCCCCGGCTGTGTGCTTCATGAACTCAACGAGGAATTAAACCCACAGTTAGGACAGCTGTTTAATCTTAGCCTCACCTCAGGATCCAAGGAGTGGCGACTGTGGTCCCACTTCATAAGGCGGTGCCTCCACAGACCCTGGAAATTACCGCCCCATTAGCTTGACAAGCCTTATCTGCAAAGCCATGGAGAGGATCATAATGGAACTCATAAATAAAGACATAGGGAACTTGCAGACTTTGGATCCAACCCAGTTTGGCTTTGTCAAAGGCAGATCCTGCCTCTTAAACTTGGTTGACTTTTTCGAGACAGTCACCAAGGCCATTGATGAGGAAAGGCAGTCCATACAGCCTACCTCGACCTGGCAAAGGCCTTGACACAATACCCCACTCAGGTATCATCGAAAAACTCATCAGCTAGAATGTAAACCCATACATCACAAGATGGGTTGCAAACTGGCTAAGTGACAGAACCCACAGGGTCAGAGTTGCTGGAGCCATGTCAGACTAAAAGCCTGTCACAAGTGGTGTCCCACAGGGCTCAGTCCTGGGTCCACTCTTGTTCGGCATCTACTTTTCTGAAGTACAAGCAAACACAGGAGGGTTATGGCTGACAAAGTTTGCAGATGACTGCAAACTGGCCATAGTCGAAAACACATCTGACACAGATATCCTCCAGAAGGGCCTCACAGAAACGGATAACTGGTGCCAGAGTCATGGCCTGAAGTTAAACGCCAAAAAATGCATAGTCATACCCTTGGGAAAAACAAGGTTACCCCTAGCTACCATATAGGTGGCAATCCACTGAGCACAGAAAATGTCATCAGGGATCTGGGGACCCAAGTTGACAGTAGCCTTTCGTTTGACACTCATGTTGCTAAAGTAGTTAGGAAAACCTTCTATATCGCCCACCTGATCATGAAGGGATTCACATCTAGATCAAGGGAGGTCATCGTCCCCCTGTACTCATCACTCATTAGACCTATGATTGAGTACAATGCCCCATTCGGAATGTATCTGACCAGACACCTGCTGCAGCTTGAAAGGCCCCAAAAGTTCCTCACCAAAAGGATAAAGGGTCTCAAAATATGTCTTATGCTGCCCGACTGAAAGAACTCCAGCTCTATTCAGTCTCATACCGCTTGCTCAGAGGTGACCTGTGCCTGACATATAAGGCCATGTCAAACCCAGATTTGATGAATATGCTTCACCTCAAAAAATCTAGATCCCTCACAACCACAAGGGCGGGAGACTTAAACCTTGACACGGTTATAAATAGAACGTGCTGGAGGGACAGATTCATCACCCAGAGACTCCCTATGCTGTGGAACAAAATCCCGGTACATGTGAGGCAGAGCACCTCGCTGGCCTTGTTCAAGAGGAATCTTGACCAATGGATGGGATATATATATATATATATATATATATATATATATATATATATATATATTTTTTTTTTTTATTATTATTTTGCTCCTAGCAATGCCCTTTCAAGACTCCCTCTCTCAGTTGGCATGAAAGCTCTGAAAGGCTTTCTAATACTTGTCATGACAGGTGCCCTGAAGCTTTGGAAGCTGGCTGGCTATCTATAACCCATATAGCTTAAGCAGTGATCATTTGAACATCTGCTGTTTGTATATGTTTACTTGCACAACAAAACTTTATTTGCTAGTTGAAATGAATACAGAAAGACTCATGCCCTTTCCAGCCCAGTACGTCCTCCTGACATAGCAAAAAAGGATACTTTCTTCACAGAGGTAGAGATGTTATTTCAAGAAGCCAGGAAGCCCAGTGTAAAGAAGACTTATTTGGCTAAATGGAAGGGATTCTCAGGTAATAGTTTGGCATGCTGAGACTTGTAAATGCAACTCCAGTAGCAGTGAGATTAAATGTTTGAAAATGGATGCATCATATACTACGTTTTGCATTACCATGTCTCAGAAAATTCCACTTTCTTTGAGGTACAGGTATCTTGTAATTAGTATATGCAAATAACATCAATGTGTGAATTACAGATGGTCTACCCTCTGCAAAGAAATGGTATGAAGAGAGTAGAGTGATTTTTAAAATTGTGTGATTTTAAAAATTCAGTGTTCTCCTTTACTTTCAAGGTTTGTTTTTCAGAAATTCAGGACTTGCAATTATTGGTCTCAAACTTACATTACGATGCAGAATTCTCGGGTATATATTAAATCTGCGAATGCTTAAAAAAGCGAACACTGATTTATCGACCCTATGTAAACGAAAGCTTACAATCCTGAACACTTAGAAAGCAATTTTTTTTCCCCAGGGGAAAAAAAAATCGCTGTTCCAAAAAAGAAAAAAAAACAAAACTTTAAAACATTACATAAAGTGGGGGGCTTCGCCCCTACACCCCCCTACTTAAATATACCAACTCTGAGATTGCACTACTGTGACGAAAAGGCAAAATAACGAATGCGGCCAAGCGATTTCTTTCCCAGGGAAAGAATTTGCTTATATGCCATTTCGGTATTTTGCGCTTTCAGTTCGGAATGCGTCTTCAATCATATAATAGGGAACCAAATACTCAATCTGGTGCATCTTACTGTGAATAGAACTAACAGATGCTTCTATTTATGTCATACACAGATTTTCAGCAGATCTTTTTCAAGAAGTCTTAGCTTACAACTTTATTAAAGTATTTATTTTTTATTCTTATTAATCTCCACTTCATTATTCTCAACGTACATTGTGTATTGCCTGACTCTTGTATAAATGCAACCCTTAACTCTCCTCCTTACTGTTAAATAATGTTTCATAATCCTCTTTTCTCTCTTTCCCTCCATTTTACCTTCTAACTTAATCTAACATTTTTCTCTTCTCTTTTACTCCATATCATACTTTTGTCCACCACCTGTCACCATGATTTTCTTTCTTTCCCTTTTTCACCCCCTCCATTAGCCTACCCCTTCTTTCTTTGCTACATTCCTTTCTGAAACTTCTAAGATATTGATTAATTGCACTGCCCTTCACCAACTGAACTGGTTAGAACTCCCTTACCTACTTGCACTAAATCAACTATTAACTTCCCATTTGGTCATGTATAAACCTGACAACTGTCCAGCTCTGTCTGACCTTATTCATCCCTACACTAACCTTAAGTCTCTTAGGTCTGCTGATAAAGTGTTGCTGAAAAGTTAACAAAACTTACACAGTGACTCCTTATACTGCCACATCATTGCCAAACAATGGAATTATGTTCCCTAGCACATTCTGTCCATCACTGATGTACATACTTTCAAACAGTCCCTAAAAAAATAATTTGCTGATCATTGGTTATGCTCCTGTTCTCCCCCAGACTAACTAATCTTAGCCTTTTACTGTCTACCTTCTTTCTCACCACTAGCCATTGCCATTATATCCTGGCAATGAGACTTCTACCTTCCTTTTTGATACTTTTATTTTGCTTAAAAAAAATTTGCTTGTATGCTGTTATCTTTAATCGTATAAGCTTATTGTATTAACTAATATTTTGGATAGAATGTCAAGGATTTTACTTGAACATCATTTGCTTAGTTGATGTTATTTTCTCACATATAAATTTCATCTGTACTAATTGTATAACTATGTAATCTTCCTTGAAGCTTTTCTCCCTGGGTCTCCACTGAAAATGGGCTCCTGGCCCATTTGGACACTACCCGGTAATCAAATGTAAATAAATAGATAAAATCTCCTTCACAGCTGTTGTAGCTTCCCCTCCCCTGTACACTTGCTATTTCTTTCCCATTGTATAGTCAAGTTTTTTGTTGTTTGTCTTTCAGCTTTTTCCCGGTAAGGGGTCGCCACAGCGTAACTCCAGTCCGCTAATGATTGGCAGTAGATTTTTACGAAACGCTGAGGTGCCAGCTCGACGCCCAACCTTCAACAAAGACACGCTCATTTACGCACGCATGTCTTTCGAACGCTACCCAACCGCAGGGAGGACATGCAGACTTCACAGAGAACGCCCTCCCAAGCCAAGCTGAGACTCGAACGGGAGAACCTCTTGCTGTGAGGTAACAACGCTACAGCCGTACCACTGCGGCATTCCCATTATATAGTCAAGCAGTTCTTGAAATCAGTTCTCCATTGTAGGCTACCTGGTAGACCTCTTTCTTTTTCCCAAAACTTGAACTTTATGATAGAAAATACTGCCATGCATTCCTTTGAACTAATAAGCTCAGCTACACTGAAATTCCTTGCATTGAAAATCCTTTCTTTTGTGGAAGTTACTTCTGACAAAGAATCTCTGAGTTGCAAGCCTTTAATGTGCAAGGAGCCTTGTACAGTCTTTCACAAGGACAGGGAAAGACTTTGAATCCACACCTTCTTCATGATAGAAGTGGTTGTAGAGCTAGCTTGTTTAAGATCTGTTCTTCATTACTCCAGGATGTGGCATTCAGCCTAAGTCTCTGGATAGAGTTTGCATGGGGATTGTGTGTGAATGGAATTTGTTTGGCTGCTTTGGTTTCTGTCACCACCCAAAACATGCTTGCTGATTGGCTAATCTAAACTGGCCATATATATTGCATTTACCATTGCCCTTGTAGGTTGAGTTGTGCCTGAAAAGGGTCAGGCAGAGCAGTTCACTTGCCCGGTTAATAACTAATAAAACTAATAAAATCAAAAAACGATCCGTTTTTCCATCTGTGACAGCAAAACAAAGGAGAGGATCTTACCCAAGGTGTGTGTACACAAGCAAATTATACTGGACTGTAGAAAAATGATCTGTATGTGTTTTATGTTAGACAAAAAAGCAAAGACAGGACAGATCTGTTCATAGGTATATACTAGGCTAACCACCACCAGGGCCTTTATAAATGTAGCCATGCAATACAACCACGTTGTGTCCGTATATAGCATGGGCATTTATTAGAAAGAGGTATGTTAGTTAGGACGTTTCTAGATGTTATGTTGGGGGATGGTATGCTGTTTTCAGCATTACTGTCATGGGTACCAATCCTGAGGTGAATTTCCAAATTCCCATCCATTGGTCAAGGTTACACTTAAGTAGGGTTAGGGATTGACTCTGTTTCACATGGATGGGGTACCTGTTTGAGATAATGATGAATCTGTGAGATACATGTCTGTCTTGCTAATGTCTTATTTATGTCACAAGCAAAATTTAAATCCTTGAATCAAGTTGTTCTGATTCTATTTGCCAAGCAGATGTGCAAAAGGCTCATCGAAGCTGGATCTGAGGATAGCTTGTATGCTAGGCATTGATTGCCTCTCAGTAAATCTGTAAGAGACTGATTATAGATATGGGGAACAAACCTTATCCAAATGGCTCATTATTTGTATTACATGTTGGATAGCTGTCATAATAAGTATTAGAAAGTGAGGTAAATGCACATTCTGCCAAGACAGCTGCAGCTATGGGCACTGTCTTTAGAAATGTGTCATCTCATCGTATCTTTTGAGAAAGTGATCTGGACTGCCATTTACCTTCTCCAAGTATTTACAAATTGGAGAGACAGCCTAGAAGAAGAGCAGATTTTCCACTGCAGTCTTCCATTGTATGTTGTAACATGCTCCACCTCTACCCTAGTACTGATTGCATAACAAACTGATTTAGTACTCTTCCCATGTTTAAAGGAATTATACTGCAACACTGATCCTTAGGATGAACATACTGATATTAATTGTAGATGTCTGGATAGAAGGATGAGTTCTGAAACCTGGGTTGCCTCCTACCTTTTTCATTTATTCCTATTCATTGTTTCTCCTCTGGATGTTAAGCAAATGAAAGGTAAAAGGAACTGGGGTCCTATTTTTGGGATAGCTCTCCCTAGACAAGTAGTGTTTTCCTCTCCTTAAGAAGCTTATATTATGGAGACATCTGGGTGATTTTGTAGATCACAGCACAGAAAAACCTGGCATCCCTTTACCCAATATGTCTTCCCCAGAACTCATAGGCACCTTTTTTGATAACATTTTGCTAACCAGAAAAAAAAAACAAAAAGAATATGCAGAATGCCCTCCCATTTACAGCCAGATGTAATACTGGTATATTTGTCATTTAGAGACCAACTCTGCGCTGGAGACGTCCACCTGAAGCTAATTCCCATGTATAAGGCAACCATACTGTAACAGTGATTCTGTTGTTCAAACATTTGCTGTTATGGTGAGCATGTTCAAAGAACTGTACTGTCTCTGAATATAGGATTATTGTTGCAGCACACCTGCTCACCTTTCATCCCCTGCTTGGACCACTGCAACTTGTGAATCATGTAACCAGATGTGTGTCTTTGCAGGCTTTGGGTTATTGTGTCTTTTTTTGTTTATTTCATAACATGTTATGTTTTGTTAGATTTTGAAACTTGGTCTATTACTGGCATTAGATAAAATCAGAAATCCTCAGTGATGTGTTTGAGATTGAAATATTCGTCTTTACTCTTCCAGATTGACTGATTTTCTTTGAAGTTTCCACATTTGGGAATGCACACTTCTGCATTCAAACATTGTGACATAATTTTCTAAAATTCAAGATTGTGCTTAGACTACTAAGTTTTGATGTTGAGCCTGATAATTTTTTTGTTTGGTGCATAAAATAGGTTTTCAAAGTGTTCATGTGGCCTCCAGGACTTACACCAGCATTGTCTTTGTTGATTGGAAAAGGATTAATTATTTTCTTATTTTTGTTGATTAGATTAGTCTGACAAGGTATGGCCTGTATTCAAGGGATGTATGAAGTTTAATTCATGTTGTCTAGAACTAATTTGGCCAAGACACTAGAGAAATCCTCCTGTTCCTTTTGATAAGTGCCACACTGTATTTTACACTGATATGGTCTTCCACCAATTCAGACAGATGAAACTTTGGTTTAAATGCTCATCACTAAGACAGCACATCAGGATTACAGCACCACTTCCTGTATGCTACACTGTGTCAGTATTGGAGGATGTCCAAGCAACTGGTGTGGGGATAGAACCCACATTGACCTTCCTAAAATCAAAGGCACCTAGAAATAGCAGACACAAAACATGTCAGTATATCACAAAGCAGAAAGTGTCAGCAATCCTACCCAGCTACCCAAAAATTTAAAAGGAAGAAGCTTCTGGTTACCTCACAGTAGATGAGAGTACACAGCATGTCACTGGCAGAAGGGCCAGTTGAATAGTCCCAGGCCTGTTTCAGATCACTATAAGAATACAAAGGAAATGGAAGGCATATCCTCCTTAATGTAATTCCAGCCTCAAGATGGCTTTACCATTCTCAAATGGCAGCTACTGTAGGGTTCTACCTCCTAGGAAGGTAGGTATTGATGATCCCTTGATGTTCAAATGGCCCAAGAATCTTAGCAATCCAGCTGCTTCCAAGAAGTGGTCCAGCAAGTCCCCCAACCACAGCTTGGTGGTCACACTCATGATTGAGTCTTCTTTACAACTGTCTTCCTCTGGGATCAAGCAAGGCTTGATGGAGCAGATTGTGGAGGGTCCACTAGTCCTCATATGCCAAGGCTTTACAGCTCAGGTCCTTAGTGCCATTTGTTTGATGTCTTGTGAGAAATTGTGTGATGCTGACATTAGGTCTAGTGCAGGCTTTTCTACCCTCCATGCTGTCACTGACATGTGCATAGCCATGGGTACAGCATCATTGTCAAACATCTGTTCTAAAATTGCATTATACAGACAATTCACCGCTTGAGAAAGATAAGATGGTGTAGTAACTTGTGAATTTGTTCATATGTTGCTTTATTTCAGTTGTGAAATTTTGTATTTTGTTTGGGTTAAAGTTCTTTTGCAGTCTGTATACGCCAATTGGAGCAGTTTTGTCCTACTGCTGCTGTGATGTCTGTAACACAAAGTAAACTGTTATTGAAGCTTTTGAACTGTGAGTGATATTTGACTTTCTATACCATATGTAACAGATTGAAGGTTTTGGATCCACCTGCACTGAATGTCATGATGTTCTTCGTGTTTCACTGTTGCAGTCATTACATTTGTGTTATCCTGATGGCAGGTAGCCCTCAGTCGGCCTGAATTCCAAAGTCTTGGGTCCTGCGTCGGTTGCTGTCACCTCTTCCCTGACGTCAGGTCATCAGGGGTATAAAAGATGCAGCCGACGCCATTTTATTCAATCTTTCTTGTCACGCGGTGCCCGAAGCAGAAGCAGTTCGCAAGTGCCAGTCGGCCGACTCCTGAGATTTTCTTGTTCGAGTTTCAGATCCGAAGTCTTCTTTAAAAGCTAAGTACCCCATTAGGGAAACTGTTTTCTTGCTCCAGACCGATGTCAGAGAAAGTTGTTAATTGTATTTCTTGTGAGAAGCAAATACCTCATAAGGACATTCATTCTTACTGTATTCCTTGCCTAGGACCTGACCACGATGTTGCTAGTTGTCGGTTTTGTGCTAGATTTAACCAGCACACTATTAAGCGTCAGTAAGATTTTGCATTAAGTTATTTTGGGCGAAGATTTAATTATGCAATGTCGTCAGACAGTCATCCGACTACCGGAGTTCACAAAAAACGCAAAGAAAAAGAAAAAGGCAACCGAGGTCCATAACCAACGACAAAGCTTCTCCTAAGCAAGCCACCGGTTCTCAGTGAGGTGCTTTCGCAGCCCCTGATGCCCGCTACTTTAGAGTCGCAGGCCGCTACCGACTCCCATGTGGAGTCGGCCAGGCTGCTGGAAACTCAAGGTATTGGAACCTCGGAGATTATTCCCTCAGATGGGTCTGGAGCCGCTGAGCAGGCATCAGCTTCTGGGGGTGTTTTCAGACCTAAACAATTTTGCATTAAGTTATTTTGGGCGAAGATTTAATTATGCAATGTCGTCGGACAGTCATCCGACTACCGGAATTCACAAAAAAACGCAAAGAAAAAGAAAAAGACAGGCAACCGAGGTCCAAAACCAACGACAAAGCTTCTCCTAAGCAAGCCACCGGTTCTCAGTGAGGTGCTTTCGCAGCCCCTGATGCCCGCTACTTTAGAGTCGCAGGCCGCTACTGACTCCCATGTGGAGTCGGCCAGGCCGCTGGAAACTCAAGGTATTGGAACCTCGGAGATTATTCCCTCAGATGGGTCCGGAGCCGCTGAGCAGGCATCAGCTTCTGGGGGTGTTTTCAGACCTAAACAATTATATATTAAACCAACTTCAAAGACAAAGGCTAAAACACCTTTAAAGGCAAAGAAACAAGTTCACCAGCCACAAGGACAGGCCTCCATGCCCAAAAAACAGATGCTCAAAATGGCCGAAAACTTAATTACCTTGATCAGGGGTTTCCATTCCCCCTCCTGATAAGAGGCCTAGACAAGAGACAGACTATGAATCTTCAGATCAGGTTTCCATTTTTTCTGATTCCTCTTCTGATCAGGAATATTCTATTCCCCCCCCATGAGGATTCTGATGCTGAAGAATCAATTCCTTCAGCTTCTCCTCCTGAGGACTACTCTTCTGGGGAAACCTTGCATACCATGAGGGAGCACTTCCTCTGGGAGAGCCAAGATTTTTCAGAATCTAAGAAAAGGCTTTGAGACTTCCTTTTACTACCTCAACACAGGCCTCTAGCTATTCCTCCTGTATTGGACATTGTAGATGATGCGTTCTCAGAGTCTAGTCTGACCCCTGTCTCTTTACCTCCAGCTCCTGTTAAGTCGGACAGATACTACAGGGTCCCTGACTCTCATAAATTCCTTTTGAAAAACCCTACTGCAGACCCAGAAACTATTTCTCAGGGTCCAACTGTGAGTGATATTTTACTTTCTATACAATATGTAACAGATTGAATGTTTTAGATCCACCTGCACTGAATGTCATGTTTCTTGACTTCAGGACCGACTAAACAAGACCCTTAAATAACTTGGAATTCAGCAGATTAAAATGTCTCTTGGTCTTTTTTTTAATCTAATTTCTTCATGAAGTGCAGTGAATGGTCTCTCCAGCATTTACTAACTAAGTAGGTGGGCTGGACCAAGGACTCTGTCTAGCCATGGCCCAGGAAGAAAACACACTGTGAATATGTTTGTGCATCCAGTTTAGTAAAAGCCCTAAAACACCATTCTAAAATATTTGCTTTGAGTGATCTTTCTGTAGATTACTTAATTTGTTTACACTTAACTTTGTTTTTTTTTTTTATTATTTTTAATGTATTCCTTTGAATGTGTTTATTTTTAGCTTGTCCTTATTTTACTGTTTATATTTTTATAAATACTGAATAGCTATTGCTTAAAATGTGAGCTGTTAAAATCCATCTCGTCTTGAATTGCCATTGCAATGGAATGTGATAGAAGTGGTTTAACTGGTGTATACAGTTTTGTGTATTATTTCTTGGTTAACCACTGAATGCATGTTTATATATTCATACATACGTGATGCTTTAAAATAGCATAATTTTCATTCCATGTGCCATTCTTACTGGTTCAGTGGGTTACACACTTGCCCTTGGTACCTTGCAGATTAGAAAGGTTTAGGTGTTATTCCTATACCCAGTACTTTTAGATTCGTTGTTCATTAATGACACTAAGTGCAGCATTTGTGGGGTACTGCACTTCTGAGGTGGGGTGTTGATGGGGCATTAACCAAGCTCTGGGATGCAGAAAGAATCCAAGTCTGAGCATAAACCACTGAGGCTAAAAGGGGCAGTTTACTCAGTTCTGTAAAATACAGTTGAGACATGATTAGCCGCATTGAGGAAAGATCTCAGTATTTATTTTATTTTATTTGACATTTGTTGACCGGGAAAGTTCAACTGGGCTAGTGCCCTTTTTAAGCGGAGGCCCAGGGAGAAGTGTCCCAGTACTGACTAATTTGTGTATCTCTGAATCATCAGTAATTACCACCAGTGATAATCACTACTTTTCTGCAGTAATTATCAGTGGCTGTCCATGCATCACTTTGGTATAGGTATACCCCTTACCCATTGTCCCACACACCTACAGACATACATATACACACACTGACAGATATCCATACACACAGACGCACACAACCAATTCAGCCATACACACATGCACGCGTCTGCACCATCTCTTACTCCACTACTGTGAACATTCATATACACACACACACACACACACACACACAAACACACTCTCTCTCTCTCTCGCACACACGCACACTCATCCATAACCACTCACACCCCTGCAGACTTGCACACACAATTACATACCCACCCACCACTAGCTCTCTGCAGCCATTTACCTGATACTACCTTTAGTGCAGTCTCCTTCATTGTCTTTAATGGGAGAAAGCAGCATTTTGGCTATGTTAATTTGTGCAGCTGCTTAAATACCCTAATCACTGGCATTTATGTGAACAAGCACATGGATAAGTAGCATTAGCTGTGCTTCTGGAAAGTCTCATTAGCATTTATCACAGCCATGGGGACGGCCTAGCACAGTGATTCTACCAGCCACAAAGAATCTCTGTGGTAGGACTGTGTCTGAATCAGAAAGAATGCCAGTAGTTTTCTGACTGTGTTAAGAATACCTTTCTGATGAATCCCACGGAAGGTCTCAACTGTTTTGAGATGTTGGTGGCTTAGGTGGATATTAGAGCTTTCATTGTAGTCAGTAAAAACAGCATAAGACTCTCCCATGTCTTTCTCCTACCTGTGTAATACCACCTCAGGTCTCCCCTAAAAACAGTTCAGAAACTTAGTGTGATTAATCCCGTCAACAAAACAAAATCAAGTAAATAATAAAATGTGGCATATTTTTTAGATAAGTACAAGTAAAATGCAAATTATATGAATAAACATACTAAAAATAAATACATATTGCATTCCTTTAGTAGAATTTATTTGTAGTAACATATTTTTGTAGTAAAATTGGTGCAAACGTTTATATTATTTTGTGTTCTTTTTTTTTTTAGATCAACCGGTGAAGCTGCAGTTACTACATTTGACATTGACAAGATGTACACCCCATTTTTCTTTGCTCGTGTTAAGAGCTACACTGCATTTTCTGAAAAGCCACTTTAATCCTTACCACTTCTGACTCCTGCACAAGTGCAATGTTTTAGCTAGTAGCCATACCTGAAATGGCAGTGGCAATGTATTTTAATTTAAGAGTTATTTTTCTGAAAAATGTAGTTATTACTGTAAAGAGGGACGTCCTGCTTTATATGAGTTTTACTATCCTAGAATAAATTTGTTAAGTAGGTAAATGTCTGCATTGTCAGAGCAGCACTGGGGATGGTTTTATTGCTTTTGTTTTCTGTTTTTTAATGACTGTTTTTCTGTACAGTTTGCCAGACATCATTAAGGCTTTTTTAGGTATAGAGTTGGCTAGTTGCCACCACACTGATAGAAGCCTGTTTGTGTACCTTGAAGAGTGGACAAGAATGATCTCCTTCCATATCACTGTTTCATTATTCATAACTGAAGGGATCTCCTGCCAAGGGCAGCCGAACATCCGGCCAGTACACCAAAGCCTTTAGTACTTACAGGTGCCGTACGATGCATGTACACTCCCTGCACAAGGTGTAGTTCATAAAGGTGATGTAAGGACGTACACACTCTGAACTTCTTTGCTGCCAGTCTGAACACCATCTTTGATTGTTCTGAATGCTTTTCTGCTGTGCTCGTTACCAAGCCATGTTTCAGATAAGTGCCCCATTGGGGTTTCTTGTTATGTTTCTTTTTTATTTAGTGTTTGTTGGTTTCATGTCATCCAAAAAGGAGAAAATGTCAGTATGGGAGGCAGATTCCCCAGGAAGACCATCACAACCAGTGTCTCTTCAGTTTGGTTGCTTCCTGTGACCATATGTAGTGTTCTAATTTGCCAAGCTTTTTCCCCAAGAGCCTATGTAGTCGTGTCTCCTCCTTATCTGTTTATCTTGAAAACCAGTGTCTTTAGCTGGTAGCTCAAGGTACATTGACAGAGTTCTTTTGTCGCAAGTGTTAGCTGTCAGCCAAGAAATAGAACAAAAAACTTGCGTTGTCTCTCTTGAGGCTAGTGAAACCCCAGAGGATCGTCCGGTGGTTGCTTCAGATTCCTCTGCTGCAACCCTTTCTGACTTTTCACACTTCCTTGGAGGCTTTACAAACATCTGCTCCAGATGCTGAGGGGGAGCTTTGGCTGATTATATCTGATGGACTGAGGGGGATTCCACAGATCTTGTGCTACACTTAGTGAGTGTCTGACTCTCCCAGGGTGTTTTGTATGGATGTCCCACAGGAAAAAAAAAAAGAAAACTAAGCATGTTTTCCATGTAGTGAAATATCCCTAGTGAGAATAGCAGGATTTTACTCAGGGTATTTAAATGTTTTTTTGGCTTTAAAGCCTCCTCAAGG
The DNA here is from genome assembly GCF_019279795.1 of Protopterus annectens. Lineage (NCBI taxonomy): Eukaryota > Metazoa > Chordata > Ceratodontiformes > Protopteridae > Protopterus > Protopterus annectens. The sequence goes on along the minus strand of NC_056730.1, from coordinate 74,394,520 downwards.
AATGTCTGTGCCTCTCCCCCCCCCCCCGGTCTTCCACTCCTGTTAAAAGACCCAGGAAACTGGACTCCTCTGGTGAGAAACAGGATTCAGGGAGCAGTCCCAGACTTACTCTTCCAGTATCCCTTCCCCTTTGGACTGTGGTTCAGAGGAATAGGTTTCTATTAGTCCAGATTCCCCTTTAGAGGATCTCTCCTTTGGGGACACTGTTACCCTTGTGATGGAATTCTTTAAGTGGGATTGCTCTCAAGTCTCTGATATTGAAAAAAACTATGATCTCCTCCAGATGGAGTCTCCTAAGCCTTCTGCTGTTCCCCCAATTCTGCTTCCACCTTCTCAGCCCCCTGCTCCCAAGAAACCTAGCAGATTTTACAAGGTGCCTGATGAAAGTAAATTTCTTTGTAAACTGCCTTCTGCTGAACCTTCTATAGTGTCTGTCTCTTCTGACAAGTCCTCCAAGTTGTTGTCCTCTACCAAGCTGCTTCCTTCAGGTAAGGCTAGCAGGGCCATGGAAAGTTTGGGCAAGAATGTTTATACTGCTGCCACTTTATCCTTTAGGGCAATGAACTACCAGATTCATATGGCCAGATATGTTTTGGCCCTCCTTTCTCAGGTTTCTCAAGTGGTTTCCAACCTTCCTGATTTAGAGGGGAAGGCTTCTGCCCCTTTCCCGTAGGGTTTTACCTCTCAGGTTGCCCATTACTCTATGAAATATAGCTATGCTACAGCTGATGCTTCCTCCAGGGCTGCTGTATTTGGTTATTTTATGAGGCATTATTGTTGGCTTTGTTATCAGGCTTTGCTTGGTGACATTAAGGACAAATTACTGGATGCTCCTTTGGATAATAAAAATCTTTCTGGTGCTACAGCTGCAGAATTTTATAAGTCCCTCCAAGATAATGGTAAAGCCTTACAGGAGTTCAAACATATTTTTGTTTCTCCTGTTCCTAAGTTTCCAAGGAATTATCCCTGCAAATCTGATTTTGTTCACAGGCAGTCTCACCATCCACCCAAAAAAAAGGGATCTAGGTGTGTCCTCCTGCAAATTCCCACAAACCTAATTTTTTCAGAATAAGCCAGGTTCCATTTGTCAGGTTGCTTCCCCTTTCTGTCAGTCAGGATGTTTATCGTGTTTCACTGTTGCAGCCATTACACTTGGGTTATCCTGCAGGCAGGCTACCTGCAGTCGGCCTGAATTCCAAAGTCCTGGTCCGGCGTCGGTTGCTGTCACCTCTTCCCTGACGTCAGTGCGCCAGGGGTATAAAAGATGCAGCCAACGCCATTTTCTTCAGTCTTTCTTGCTGCGTGGTGCACGGAGCAAAAGCAGTTCGCAAGTGCCGGTCGGCTGACTCCTGAGATTTTCGAAATTGAATTTCAGATCCGAAGTCTTCAATAAAGCTAAGTACCCCTTTGAGGAAACTTTTTTCTTGCTCCAGACCGATGTCAGAAAAAGTTAACAATTGTATTTCTTGTGGGAAGCAAATACTTCATAAGGATTTTCATTCTTACTGTATTCCTTGCCTAGGCCCTGACCACTACGTTGCTAATTGTCGGTTTTGTGCTAGATTTAACCAACGCACAATAAAGCGTCGGTACGATTTTGCTTTTCATTACTTTGGCCGAAAGTTTAACTATATAATGCCGTCGGAGCAACCGATGACCGGAATTCATAAAAAGTGCAAGGATAAAGAAAAGGACAGGCATCCGAGGTCCAAACCCGATGACGAAGCCTCTTCTAGGCCAGTTGCCGGTTCGCCGGTGCTCAGTGAGGCACTTTCGCAGCCCCTGACTCCCGCTACCTCAGAGCCACAGGCCGCCTCCGACTTCCACGTGGAGACAACTAGGCCTCTGGATACTCAAGGTATTGGCCCTTCGGAAATCAGTCCCTCAGATGGGTCTGGAGCCACTGAGCAGGCATCGGCTTCCGAGGGTGTTTTCAGACCTACACAACTTTATAAAAAGTCTACTTCAGCATCCAAGACAAAGTCTAAAGCAGTTTTAAAGACAAGGAAACAAGTACAGCATTCTCCTGGACAGACTTCTATGCCTAAGAAACAGATGCTCAAAATGGCCGAAGACCTCATTACTTTGATCAGGGTTCCCATCCCCCTCCTGATAAGAGGCCTAGGCAAGGTACTGAATATGATTACTCTGATCAGGTTTCCATTTCCTGATTCCTCTTCAGAACAGGGATATTCTATTCCTCTCTATGAGGATTCTGATGCTGAAGATTCTATTCCTTCAGCTTCTCCTCCTGAGGATTACTCATTTGGGGAAACCCTGCATACCATGAGGGAACATTTCCACTGGGAGAGCCAAGATTATTCAGATTCTAAGAAAAGGCTTAGAGACATTCTTGTACTTCCTCAGCACAGACCTCTTGCAATTCCTCCTGTTCTAGACATAGTAGATGATGTATTTTCAGAGTCCGGCCTGTTTCCAGGCTCTTTACCTCCTGCACCTGTTAAGCCGGACAGATACTACAGGGTTCCAGATTCCCATAAATTTCTATATAAAAACCCTGCTGCGGACCCAGAAACTATCTCACAGGGTCCCAAAGAGATCAAGGCTGCTACTGCTAAAAACCTGTCCCCTCAGATAGAGATTCTAGGGCTCTGGACAGATGGGGGAAAAAGTCTACACTTCAGCTACCTTGGCTGTAAGGGCTTTAAATTGTCAGTTTCATACGCTCAAATATCAGCAATACTTAATGTCTTTGTTAAAACAAAAAATGTTGACAAATTCTGAATGTTCTGAGAACAAAGATTTGCAGGATTTATTGCATGCAGCTGAACAAGTGGGAAAACATACTTTGCAATGTGGTTATGATTCACTGGAGGCCTCGTGCAGGGCCACTGTTACAGGTTCTGTTATTAGAAGGCATGCTTGGTTAAAGGAACAGACTCTGCCTGATCATGTTAAAGCAAAATTATTGGATGCTCCACTACAGCATGATGCTTTGTTTGGTGTTAAGGCAGAAGAGGTGTTGAAGAAAATGGAGGATAAAGCTAAATCTATGCAGACAGTAAAGGATTTCTTACAGGTACAGCCACCCAGATTTAGCAGGAACTGGCCTTCTAAGAATTGGTCCTTTCCAGTGTCAGACAGGCCACAAAGAGGCAGATTCAGATGCCCTAGAGGCAGGCAACAGCCCCAGGGCTCATACAGGCCCAAACAGTGGGGTGCTTCTACCTCCAAAAGTGGAGAAGACAAATCACAGCCTTATAGGAAACAGTCCCAATGACTTCCCTCTGCCAATGCCAAGCACTTATCTTTTGGCAGCTCTCTTAGGGGGAAAGCTAGCACTTTTTTCACAAAATTGGCACAGGATCACCCAGGACAAATGGGTCTTAAATATAGTCTCTCAGGGCTGCAGGTTCCACTTTCACACTCTTCCAAAGGCAAAAGGTATGCCAGACCTGCCACACAATCAATGGGCAGAGGCACAAAAACAAGGTTCATCTCTCATGGACATGAGGGCTATTCAGCCAGTGCCACAACAAGAGCAGGGACAAGGATTTTACTCAAGACTTTTCTTAGTACCAAGAAAGGACAAAGCCTGGAGACCAGTTCTGGACCTGTCTATTCTAAATACTTTTCTGGACGTTCCAAAATTCAAAATGTTGACTCTGCAGCAGCTTCTGCCCATGCTGGGGAAGAATGCTTGGCTTGTAACTTTGGACCTCAATGAGGCATACCTGCATGTCCCAATCAGACAGTCTTGCAGAAGATACTTCAGATTCATAGCTGGCTCAATGCACTACCAATTCTCTGCACTGCCCTTTGGCTTATCTACTGCGCCCAGGGTCTTCACAAAATGCCTGGCACCAGTAATTATATTTTCAGACAAAGAGGAATTCAAATATTTCCCTACTTGGATGACTGCCTTATTCAAGCAGAGACCAAAAACATTCTACTAAAGCATCTGGCGTTTGTAAAAATATTACTAATTTGCCTAGGGTACACAGTAAACGAAAAGAGATCAAAACTAGTACCCTCTCAAGAGATAATATTCCTGGGTGCAAGCTTAAATACAACTGCCCAGATGGCTTATCTCATGCCAGACAAACCAAGGCAACTGACTTCTTACTTCGAAAACATGGCAACAAAGACCAAGCTATCTGCAAGAAAAATTCTGCAGGCTCTGGGCTACATGGCATCCTGCATTCTACTAATTCCATATGCAAGGCTGCATATGAGGAAACTACAATGGTATTTAAAAAGTGTTTGGACTCAACATTGCCACAGCCTGGAAACATTAATTACTCTCATTCTCTGCTTGCAACAGGAGTTTCGATGGTGGGCACAGGCCTGTCACCACAACAAGGACAGCCATTCGCTTTACCCACAGCCAGGCAGACACTAACAGATGCATCGGATTATGCCTGGGGGGCCCACATGGCAGGAAAATGTATTCAGGGCACATGGCCCACAAGCCAAATGCATCTTCATATCAATCAAAAGAGATGCTAGCAGTACAGAATACCCTGACAGCCTTCAAGGACCTACTTCATCCAGGACAACTGCTGATAAAGACGGACAATACTACAGTCATGTGGTACATAAATAAGCAAGGAGGCACACATTACTACCCCCTCTGCAGACAAGCCATGACTTTGTGGAACACAGCATTGACTTGTCAAGTACACCTGCAAGCACAATTCCTGCCAGGAAAGACAAATACTTTGGCAGACGAACTAAGCAGAAACCTCATGGATCCCCACGAGTGGAAACTAGATCCACAAATCTTCAGATTGATAACAGGGAAATGGGGATGTCCAGACATAGATCTATTTGCCTCCCCTCACATCTGCCAGCTACAGAGATTCTGCACTCGGACTTATCATGAACAAGCATGGAAAGTGGACGTCCTTTCATTCAGCTGGAAAGCCATCACAGTATATGCCTTCCCTACTCTGCCTCTCCTCCCCAAGGTACTCCTAAAGGTCAGACAAGAGAAGCCAAAAATGATCCTGATTGCCCCAGACTGGCCACGCCAGCACTGGTACCCAATCCTAAAGAGCTTGTCTCAAGGCCCATCCTGGACATTACCTCAAATTCCTCATTTGCTGACCCAACAAAACAACCAGATCCTACACACCCAACTCAGAACCCTAAATCTGGCTGCATGGCGGATAATGTAACCATTCAGAACACACCTCTCTCAAAAGCAGTTATGGATGTTATTTTGGAGGCCAGGAGGCCCAGCACCAGAAAATCTTATGCAGAAAAATGGAAGAGATTCTATGCTTGGAACCAGGCACCAAGGAAGTGACACGCTTGTACCAAACATTCCTCAGATTTTACAATACCTAACTGAGATGCTGGACAAAGGCCTATCCTTCTCATCAATTAAGATCCATGCCTCTGCCATTTCAGCTCATTACAATACGGACCCACCTATTTTTTCTCATCCACTGCTAAGACAGTATCTCAGAGGGGCCAAAAACATAAGACCTCCAAGGAGAGCTCCAATACCAGCATGGGACCTCAGTTTTGTCTTGGAAAAACTCCGCACTGCCTCCTTTTGAGCCAGCCAATACAGCTGAGATAAAATACTTGTCATGGAAAACAGCTTTTCTCCTAACAATAACTTCAGCAAGAAGAGTCGCAGAGTTACAGGCACTAATGGCTGTGGAACCTTTTATGATTTTCCATCCGGACAGGGTTTCTCTAAGGACACGCCCAACATTTATGCCTAAGGTGTAGTGTCCAGTGTGGCTCTTAACCAAACCATTCATTTGCCTACCTTTTATCCAAACCTGCAGAATAAGGGGGAAGAGACTTCTGCATTCTTTGGACATACACAGACAGCTACACTTGTACTTGGACAAAACTAAAGATTTCAGAAAGACTGAGCAACTCTTAGTGGCATATGCTGCAGGATCGCAAACAAAACTATTTCTAAGCAGACTATTTCAAAATGGATAGGCCACTGCATTCGATTCTGCTACTCACAACATGGCAAATCAGTGCCTAAGGGCATTAGGCCACATTTTACCAGAGCAGCAGCCACTTCAGCAGCCTTCCTCAGAGGAGTACCAACCAAGGACATTCTGGAGGCTGCAATCTGGTCTTCAGTTCACACTTTTACCAAGCACTACCACTTACCTCTTTACTCTAAATCCAGAGCAGGCTTTGCCACTGCAGTTCTGCAAGGCCTCATAGCCACTCCTAATTCTATTTAGGCCCAGCCACCCAACCTCATCTTTGGGATTCAACCCAAGTGTAATGACTTCAACAGTGAAACACGATGAACATAGTACAGTTGTGTACCTACCATAAATGTAGCTGTTCGAGTGTATTCACTGTTGCAGTCCGGGTTACCCTCCCACCATCCCCCTTTCATTGCTGGGACTTATCTGTACTTCTCTATTCTATACAACCTATGCGGTGTATTTGCTTGTAGATGAAGGTTATGTGCATGCTTTTTTATGATCATAAATTTTTAGCCTACCCTTTTGGGGGCACCTGACATCTGGGGCAAGAAAAACTGAAGAAAATGTCGTCGCTGCATCTTTTATATCCCTGGCACACTGATGTCAGGGAAGAGGTGACAGCAACCGATGCCAGACCAGGACTTTGGAATTCAGGCCGACTGCGGGTAGCTTGGCAGCAGGATAACCCAAGTGTAATGACTGCAACAGTGATTACACTCGAACATCTACATTTATGGTAGGCACACAACTGTACTTTTCCTTATCCCTCAGTCATTCCCTGTCTCTTCTAAATTGTTTGCAGAACACAGCAGACTCCTTGGTTCTGTCCATTATCCATCGAGGATATTTTATGGTTTGGTAATCCCTTCTTCCCTTTTTGAGCATCCCTCAACCTTTTTCCCAGAGGTGCTCCATTGATCCAGGTAACCATTCAGCCAATGCCCACTGCCCAGATAGGGACATTTTTATTCCAGTATGATTTTGGTTCCTGGAAAGGAGGACACTTGGAGACCAATTCTGAACCTTACTTGCCTCAGCTCCTTTCTCAGTTTTCCTTCATTTTGGATGTTGTCTTCTCAGATTTCATTTCCCTTTTTTTAGTCTCTCTGGATCTCAAAGATGCCTACCTTCATACTCCCATTCATCCCCTTTTCAAGAAATGTTTACCTTTCTCTGTTTCTTTCTTGCATTTTCAGTTCTCTGTTTTGTTCTTTGTCCTCTATACTGCCCCAAGGATATTAACTAAATGCCTCACTCTTGTCATTGCCTTTTGCAGGACGAGAGGTATCCATATATTTCCTTATCTGGATGATCTGTTCATTCAAGTTTCTTCTCCCAGTTCTCTGCTTCAGGAGCTCTAGTTTACTGTTTCCTTGTTGCAGAGTCTGGGGTTCACCATAAACTTCCAGAAATCAGTTCTGACCCCTTCGCAGAATCATATTTTTTTCCTTGGTTGCAGGCTCCAGACATCCCCGTACTGGCATCTCTGCTTGCTCTCAAGGCCCTGTCTATTATTGTCTTTTTCCAGTCTTACTGTCCTCAGTCACAGCTAGAGACTTTCTCACGGTTCTTGGGTTCATGGCTTCCCCATTCCCATGCTCCCTTGCTTCCTCTGGCCAGGCTCCACATTAGAAAGTTACAGTGTTATCTCAAATCAGTGTGCCTCCAACATTGCCATCCCCTGGATTTGCCAGTCCCCCTTCCTTTCTTGTCTCAAGCTTGAGCTTCAGTGGTGGATTGATCAACTTTCTCTCAACCCAGGGCTTCCTTTTCATCCTCCAGTCCCAACTTAAGATCTCTTTACAGACACTTCAGACAAGATGGAGGGCCTCTTTTGGCTCTCTTAAGGTTCAGGGTCTCAAGCCTCTTCATCAGAGGTCAGACCACATCACTGTAAAAGAGATGAGGGCTCTGCTTCTGCCTCTTCAAGCTTTTCATCCCCAGGCCCCTCAAAGCTTTCACAGACAATACCATTGTGATATGTTATGTCAACAAACAAAGTGGGACAAGGTCCTATCTTCTTTGCAGACTAGCTCTTCAGGTCTGGGTTCTAGCAGTCCATTATCATGGGACTCTTCAGGCTGTTTACATTCTCTCAGAGCACAATCTAGTGGCATACTCTTTGAGCAGCTCCAGCACACAAGCTCACTAATGGATGCTTCACAGAGATGTGTTCCTGGATGTTGACTGTCATTGAGGTATTCCTCAGGTAGACCTTTCTACCTCCCATCTGAACAGATAACTTTCCCTCCGTTCCAGAGTCCCAAGTCTTCTGGCTTGAAAAGTGGACACCCTGTCTTTTCATTGGAAGGAGATGTTTGTTTGCCTTCTGTCCTTTTCGTCTGTTACCATGAGTCTTGCACAACATCAGGCAGGCTTTCCCAGAAATCTTGCTAGTGACTCCCTATTGGCCTAGACAGCATTGGTTCCCCTCTCTCTGTCTCACTTGGCTATGGGCAATCAGCACAAGTTACCTCACCAGGTGGACCTTCTCACACAAGACAAAGGATCTCTTAGCCATCCTCACTTGTCCACTCTTCAGCTGATACTGTGGGTGATAGAGTTTTGATCCCTAATAGGCACCTCTTTTTTGAAAACCTGCTTCAGGTCACGAAGGAAGCCAGGAGGCCAGAAGCCAACTACCAGGAAATCATATTTATCTGAATGGAAAAGGTTGTCTGTCTGGTGCCTCTCTCACTATCAAGATCCACTGTCTGTGTTCCTCTGGTTCTTTGTTATATGTGTGATCTACTGCATGCTGGCATATTCTTCAGTTACAGCTCACCTGTCAGCAATTTCTTCTTGTCTGCCCTTGACTCCTCTGGCCTCTAGATGTGAGGTCAGTTTCCTAAAGGCATCTTTCATATCAGGTTTCCCAGAAAGACTATTTTGACTTCCTGGGACCTCAGTTTTGGTCTTGAAAAATGGACTCAAGCTCACTTTAAGCTTGCTACATCAACTTCCCCTTACAGCATTGTACTTGGAAAACTTTTTCCTTTGGCTCTCACTTCAACCGAGAGGGTTTCTGAACTTCAGGCTGTCATGGCTGCTCCTTCTTTCTTCATTTTCCATAGAGACAGGGTGTCTGTTCATATTAACCCTTCTTTTATGCCCACTGTGATCATTGAGTTGTCCCTTAATCAGTCTATATTCATTTGCCTTTATTTATTCCTTTGCCACAGTCTGCCAGTGAGCAAGTCCAACACACCTTAGATTAGCATAGACAGCTCAGACATTTGGATAAAACTGAAGATATTCCCAAATCTGAGCAGCTTTTTGTTTCCTTTCATCTGAGGTCTTTGGGTTTAGCTGTTTCTAAGCAAACCTTGTCTTCCTGGATTTCTAAAGCCATTTCTTTTTGTTGTTGTTTTCACGATAAAATGCTTCTCCTCTTCAGTAAAGGCTCACTATGCCAGGGCTGTTGCCTCCTCTGGTGCTGTTTTTAAGCAGCTGGATACCAATTCCATCCTGGAGGCTGCTGTCTAGTGTGCTTTTCATACCTTCACTAAGCTTTATAAGTTGGATGTTAATTCCAGGGCTAGAGTTGGCTTTGCCAGGGCTATTCTGCATGGCTTTCTGAAAGGGCTCTTCAATAGCATTGTCCTTCCAAGTTTCCTCTTGAGCTTTTGAACTCTCTCTTCAGAAATGAATACTGGAGCAGTGATATGGAAGGACATAGAACAGTAGTGTAAAATCTTACCTTACCAGTAAATGTCCTTCTCTTTAATGTTGCAGTCGTTTCCTCCCTCCTGCCCCCTCTGCTGTAGCTTTTTCTTTCTTGTCCTTCTGGCTGGGGGCTCTTCTCCCTTTTCTCCTTCTGGATGCACATCATCTTCCTTGTCCCAAGAGACATTCTGTTCCTCCTTGGGCTTTTTCATTTCTGAGTGTGTGCCTCAGTATGTCATCTTTATGCTGAATGCCTTGTGCAGGGAGCATATGTGTGAAGTATGGCACATGTAAGTGCTAAAGGCTTTGGTATACTGGCCGGACTTTGCTTTATCCTTGGCAGTAGAACCTGTAAGTTATGAATACTAGAACTGTGAAGAGAACCTCGACTGTTAATGGTAAGATGTTACACAACTGTACTTTTTACAACTTACATCAAGGTTTGCTGATTTTTAAGGAAGTTGCTAGGGTGAAATTCTTTAACTAGAACATCTGAGAGGCCTTGAAAATGTAATATGAGTTGCCCATTTCAGCCCCTTGAGTTTGAAAAAACGAGCTTTGACCACCGCAGAGTCAGTGGACTCAGCTTGATTTGGTTCCTTTAGTATCTGAACACAGAGGTATAGCTTGAACAAAGAAATATTAAGTGAGATAGTCATTTTGTTCACCAGATTTCAGTGAAATACATTACTGCTGTGTTATCATTCTGATGTAGGCAAGTCATTGTACCTTTTTCTAAATTCATAAAATTAATATTACAAAACAGTCCAGAAGTACTGTACGCTTACAGAATAATGAATTGTACACAAGAAACCTTTCAGACATCTCCAGCTAAACTCCTGTGTCTGTTTCTGCCTCCCCGTGTTTACCCATTTACTCTTTACCCTGTTCATTTCCTGGTTATGCTGTTTGGAAGTGTCACATTTGGTTTAATGTAGGCAACAAAATTCAAGTGGTTGTTTTGAACCACATTTAATTGACTGCTCATTTAAGTGAAACTTCATTTGTCAACTGTAACCATAGTTACACATTTTCTATAACAGGCTAGTAGAAAAATGTAATGGTATATAAAATGTTTTTATTCCCCCACCCCCAACTTCCCAGTGTAGAGAGAGATGTACATCCACACACTAACTACTGTATGTACCAATGCCAATGGCTGCATAACTTTGGTGTTAGTTTATAGAGTCTCCAAGCGATAAAAGGGGGTATAACTGCCACATTTGAGTTTCTAGAAGTGAAGCTTCTTTGCAAAACTGTAGTTATAAAGTACTCTCAAGTGTTTGATGTTTCTGCTAGCTGAATGTGACTATAAATTAAGTTTTAACTATGTGGATAGTTGATTAAATGAGGTTTCAGCCATGTGAATTCAGTTTAATGACATTCGGCCAAATGTGGCTCTTCCAAATGACACATTCCCCGTTTGTCATACTCATCATAGTCCATTATCACTTGGATCCTGCTTTTTCTGGGTAAATGACCTTGCAGTTCTGGGACATAAGCAATGATTAGCTGAGTGAGGATTACAAAAGGAATGGCTGGTGGCTCCTGTCGTTATGTAGGCTGCTGTATTTTTGTAGCCTAGCGGTGCCCAAAGGCAGACAGTTGAAGCACTTGTGGTATGTAGTTTAACCCTGGTCTTTTATGCTCTTTTTCCTGAACTTTGAGAGCTGAGCAGCAATAACTAAGATATTCACAAGGGAATCTTTGTCACATGCTCACTTCTCATGTCCTCCTGTTTATGAAGAAAGCAGGCAATTGCTGCTTAATCTGCACCCTCCAGCTGATTATCTGTACCTGAGATGCTAGTAATACCAGATAACTGGTAGTGTACGGGGGAAATCCCTTCCTCTGTACTGTCATGTTGGTGACGCTCAGAAAAAAAAATACTTGAAGGGTGTTAATGCTTCATTATCACATTTTAATACACTTTTTAGATTTTAATGGGCTTTTATTTGCATAAAATTGTTTTATGTCTGCTAGTTATCAACAGCACATTGAATTCTTCTTGAAGTTTTGATTTGATTTGTAAAGCTAATAGTCTTCACTTTTTGTGTGTATAATTTTTGTTTATAACCTCTCTAAGAATGCAGTGATGCATTTAACTAGCAGCTGTATGGTGTCTTGTGTATCTGTGTAACATAACAGCACCTCTAAAAGATGTGATTTTTATGTTCAGAGTCAAAATAAATGTTTTCCTTTACAACAGTGCAGTATGTAATACTGGGGTCTTTGTTAATGCAACTAACAAAAGAGGTGAAATAGTATGCTTTTTAATATCACTATATTGTTTCAGATGTTTCCATTAATTGAGTGCAGAATAAATCAGAGAACATTTGCGTTTACTCAAGATAGTGCTTCCAAAAGTAGGTATACATGAAACATTAAGGCATTTACTGATAAAAATATGTTGCATTTTACTGCCTTTGCAAATTAGCATGATGATAGTTATTTTGCTATTGTCCAGGAAGATTTGTCATGACGAATACCAAGTAGCTGAAATTACAGTATATTGAACTAGTTCACAGTATTGTAAATGTAACAAATATAGAGAATTATTATTGCGTCAGGTTATTTGTTTGAGACATGCATGCCAAGAAATTCATTCATCTTGGGAATGGAAAGAAGCAAAACTCGAGAGGCGAATCTTCACATCCTGAGAAGAACACATACAGTGGATATAAAAAAGTTTACACACCCCTGTTAAAATGCCAGGATGTTATGTGGTCCTATCTCGCCTACATTCTTTACTCACGGTTTTGGAGCTGAGAATCGGCTCCGACTTGGCCAACTTATTTCTCTAGCACGAAGTCTCAAATTGGCTGGGCTAACCCGGTATCCCAAGATGCACCTCGCCCTAGCCCCAGATCTCGTTTGCCGCTCGTAGAGTTAGGACATGGTCTCTCTTGGCTATGGCTAAGTACCCTTTTTTCAAAACTTTTCATAAGTCTTCAGCAGTCTGTTTCTCGTAAAAAGCTATTTTAATAGCTAGTTTTTCATTGTGAGTGTACTGTGTAAGCGAGTAGTGTTTTTTTGTGGTATCCCTCTGTTGTGGCGGGCTAGGCCCGTTTAAATTAGAGGACCTAGTCCTCTCCTGTGTTGTTTTTTGTGTAAACTTGTATTTTGTTTGGTTTTTTGGTCGGTAGTTAGATTTCCTTGCTGCACCAAAGAAACGTTTAAATTAGAGTTTCCTTGGTTGTTCGTAGTTTGTTCTTTTCCCGCCTTCCTCTTGTGTAGGTTGTCGTCAGTTGAGTGGGTGCTGTGAACTACTATGTCTAAAGAGCAGAAAGAACATAAACCCTTTGGGTTTAAAAAATGCTCAAAATGTTGCTACAAGATGTCCATTACAGATGGGCATTCTATCTGCGTTTATTGTCTTGGTGCCATTCACCTGCAAGAGTCCTGCAGTTTTTGCCACGCTTTCAGCCTGAGGGTACTGCAGGAAAGAAAAAATAAGCTGATTTTGAAGGGCCTGGTTAAGCCTTCTTTTGAGGAGTCCTTAGACTCTTCTTCTAGTACTAAGTCTAAGACTTCCAAGGCCAAGAAAAGATCTCTGTCTCCATCTGTCTCATCGGAGCCCCCGGAGAAGGTTTTGAAAGTGGATACTGCCTCCTCAGCTCCCTTGTCTTCGGGGCCGCAGGAGGTATCTGTTGTACTGGAGTCGACCTCGGCCCTGATATTATTGGAGCCGGTCACCCAGTGTTAGGCATGAGTCTCCGGGTAGGAGATCCCGATCTCCTTCTATTTCCTCCAAATCCTCTAGGCTGTCTGATTTGGATGTGGATAGGGTGGTCCAGAGTCTCCTGCAGTCGCCGGTGTTAGCAAAATTTTTCTCGGCTCTGACCCAGTCGGCTCCAGAGCCAGTCCCTATTCTTGTACCAATGATTCCTCCCCCGAGCACCCCTGTGCCATCTGAGCCAGAGTGCTCCACGCCGAGTGATGTTCGCGAGTTTATTGGAGCCGACGTCAGCTCCAACCATGCCGATTCTGTCCTCTGGTTTCGGTACTAAGGTTTCCTCAGTCGGACCCGAGGGGGATTCCTCGGGACTCTTGTCGGTTCCGAGCCTCCCTCTCGGTGCATCGGCTCGGGGAACCCCGACTACGGCTGTGGTCTCGGAGACGGGTCGGTCCTCGGATTCAGGGGGACCTGCCTTCAAGGCCATGAGGAGCACACTGGCCAGATCATCAGTTACATCACCCGGATCAGTCACTCCTTCCCCCTACACCCCGGCTAGAGCCTCTGACACCCCCCTATCCATGGATGGCAGAGCCTGAAGGTCTGAGGATACCCCCATGAGTGGTCCCCAACTTTCTGAGGGCCCCTCAGTGTCAGTGCCTGAGGAGCCCCCTAGAAAGACGTTGTGCAAGAGGAAGCACATAGACTCCCAGGACGAGTCCCTCACTTCCGATACCGACCTCGAGGAGTCAGAGGGGTCCCGTAAGTCATCCTCCAATGATGTCTCTTTCTCCAACATCCTGGAGATCTTGAAGCAAAGAGGCGACTGGCCATCCAAGACCCCCTCTGAGGAGGAGTCGGTATTCCTCAAGGCCTTCAGAGCTCAACCCTCCACCTCCTGGGTGTCTCCACCCTTCGATGAATTCCTGGATTTGATTTGTCGAAGGGTGTGGGAGACTCCTGATTCCATGGAACCGGTGCCCAGACCTCCAAATAAGTTTCTTTCTGCTCCCCCGGGGAAAGAGTTCCTGACCAAAGGGGTTTCCATAGATGCCTTGGTGGTGGCGGCAGCCACTCAGCAGGAAGTTGCAGAGGCTTCTTCTTCCATCCATCTTCCTAACAAGGAGTCCAGGAGTATGGACCTGTATGGGAAGCGTACCCTGTCTTCAGCGACCTTTACTTTCCGGTCGCTGAATTATCTTTGTCATTTTACTCTGCTCCAGAGAGATCTCCTTAAGGAGCTAGGAGACGCACTGACGGGTAACATGCCTGAGTCGGTAGTGCAGACTGTTAATGCCCAGTTGTCTACCCTTGGTTCCATTGTCAACTCGTCCATGAGGCTCATATCCTATGCAGCCGAAGGGGCGAGTAGGGCAGCTAGCTCAGGTGTAGCTCTCAGAAGGCAAGCCTGGATGCGCCTGTGTCATTTCGTGGAGGCCTTTAAGTCTTCCTTCACTGACGCCCCCTTTGATGGGTCCTCACTCTTCGGGACCAAAGTGAAAGACACCCTCACCAGATGTGAACAGGAGGGGAAGACCCTATCTGCCATAGGGGCCCATTTCTCTCTTCCTTCTAGGCCTTACCCCAAGGCTCAGAGAGGAGGGAAAATGTGGTTCAAGAAGTCACAGAAGTCTTTCCCTGCCGCTCAAGGTGAGTCCCTCTCCAGAGGCAGAGGAGGGGGAAATTATTCTGGAAGACGCTGTCCTAGAGGCGGAGGAGGCACCGCAACTCGGGAGACCACGATTCCTTTCGCGGGTCTTCCTTTCAGCGTTCCTGAGGTGTTGCCTGACTCTGCTGTTCCGGAGCCAGTCAGGGGCCAAATTGCGTTGCATCCGGAAGCCTGGGAAAGCATCACCCAGGATCGTTGGATGCTTTGAATAGTTACCAGAGGTTACACTATCCCCTTTTTATCAACACCCCCTCCAGTCAAAAGAATCCCGGACATTCCACCCAGTCAACGGGATCAAGCAGCACTAGAAGTTTCAAAGCTGCTAGAAAAAGGAGTCATCCAACCAGTCCCCTCAGACCATATCGGATCAGGAACTTACTCAAGACTCTTTTTGGTGCTGAAAAGAACAGGGGACCTGAGGCCCATTCTGGATCTCAGCCGATTGAATCACTACATTCTGAAGTCCAAGTTCCGAATGGTCACTCTTCAGTCCATTTTTCCCTTGCTGGAAAAAGGAGTATGGATGTGCTCCATCGATCTCAAGGATGCCTACTACCACATCAAGATGGACAAGGCATCCAGGGGTCACTTAGTCTTCCAGCTGGGAGCCAGTCACTTCCAGTTTCGTGCCCTGCCCTTTGGTCTCACCACAGCCCCCAGGGTGCTTACCAAGTGTTTGCCAGTGGTGACGGCTCACCTGAGACGTCGAGGATTCCAGGTGTTTCCATGTCTGGACGACTGGCTTCTCACCGCCCCCACCAGGCATCTCCTTATTCAAGCCAGGGAGGCTACCATTACACTTTGTCAACAACTAGGAATTACCTTGAACTGGGAAAAGTCTGCCTTGCTGCCGTCACAGCGTGTTGTTTTTATAGGCGCAGAGCTAGACTCTGTTTAAATGCAGGCCTTTCTGCCACAAGAGAGGATAAGAGTGCTGCAGTCTCAGATTCACGCATTGTTGCCCCTCAAGAGAGTTCAGGCCAGGTTAGTTCTCCAGCTCCTGGGATCCATGGCTGTCACCATCATGCTGGTGCCTCTAGCCAGGTTACACATGCGGATCCTACAGTGGCTCCTTTCGGCCCAATGGTCCTTTCAGAAACTTCCTCTTTCCCACTTGATACTTCTCACGGAATGGTGCAAACAGGACCTCCGCTGGTGGCTATGTTCCACCAATCTGGACAAGGAGAGGAGCTTGATTCCTATGTCTCCAGTGGCCACGGTGACCATGGACGCCTCCCAGATGGGGTGGGGGGGCATTATCTTGGCAGGACGGTCCAAGGCACGTGGCAAGATCACAAGGTACACCTGCACATCAGTGTTATAGAGATGAGAGCGGTGTTACTAGTGTTGCGGGCACTCCAAAGCTCTCTTCCTCTGGGAACGATTGCAATTCACTCAGACAGCATGTCCGTGGTATGGTACCTGAACAAGCAGGGGGAACCAAGTCTTATCCCCTCTGCAGAGAGGCCATGCGAGTTTGGCATTGGGCAGTGTCTTCCCAATGGTTTTTAGTGGCAACACACATTCCGGGAAAGACCAACGTGATAGCAGACAGGCTGAGCAGAGCTATTCTGATGCCTTACGAGTGGTCCTTGAACAACCAAGTGGCGGCTCAAATTTTCAACAGGTGGGGTCAGCCTTGCTGCGATCTCTTCGCCAGCCCTCTCAATGCCAAATGCAGCAAGTACTTCACACTGATCCCCCCACAGGGGGAGTCCCCCAGGGACGCTCTAGTGCACGATTGGCCCTCCGGTCGGATCTATGCTTTCCCTCTGTTTCCTCTCTTACCAAGAGTGATTCAGAAAGCCATATCCCTGGGAAGCAGGATGATTCTAATTGCTCCACACTGGCCTCGACAAGTATGGTTCCCTTTTCTTCAGCAGTATGCAGTGGACGGTCCTTGGACCCTGGACCCAGTGCCAGACCTACTGATTCACATGTCAGGACAGCTGCATCCCTCCCTGCGAACCCTCAGGTTGACAGCCTGGCTGCTCCACTTCGATCACTAGTTAGACGACATTCCTTTTCACCTGAGGTGGTACACATCTTGTCTTCGTCTCATAAGTCTTCCACCAGAAGGATTTATTCCAACAAATGGAAGAGATTCTCCATTTGGGCTCAGGCCCAAGGTTTGGACCCCTTCACAGCCCCAATTCCGTTGGTCTTAGATTTTTTTAGCCATGTTTTTCCGACAGGGCTCCGCGCCTGCTACCATTAAGGTGCAGCTGGCTGCAATTTCCAATTTTCATACATCATACATCTTCTCTTATGGGCCATAAACTTTGTAAGGCCTTCTTGAAAGGCTCCTGGTTACTTTGCCCTCCTGTTTCAGAACCTGTCAGGCCATGGGATCTAAACCTTGTGTTACAAGCCATCACTTCACTGCCCTTTGAACCAGCTGCCACCTGTGAATTAAAATTTCTATCTTGGAAGACTGCTTTCCTAATGGCCATTACATTGGCCAGAAGAGTATCAGAGATTCAAGCTTTGTCCATTAAACCTCCGTATTTGACCTTTCATAAGGACAGAGTTTCCCTGAGACTTAACCCGTCCTTCCTGCCGAAGGTGTCATCCACCGTTAATCTTCATCAGTCTATTTTGTTACCAGTGTTCTTTCCAAACTTTTCCAATAAAGCAGAGTTTAGATTTCACTAGTTGGATGTGCACAGACAACTAAGATTCTACTTACACAGGACTAAGCATATTAGGAAGTCTGATCAACTGTTTGTCTTTCTCAGAAAACAGAACAGGTTGTCCTATTTCCAAGAGTACAATTTCTAAATGGATCAAAGATTGTGTTTCCTTTATCTATTCGTCAGCAGGCAGAAATTTACCTTTTCCCCTCAAAGCTCACTCTACCAGGCCAGTGTCTACATAAATAGCTTACCATGACAGGCTTTCATTGGATGATATTTGTGCTGCGGCCACCTGGGTTTCTCCGCACACCTTTATTACTCATTACAAGTTGGACGTGGCTACTAGGGGCTGGGCTTCCTTTGGTTCCACGGTTCTCAGGAGTATTTTCCTATGAGCCGCCCAGGATAGAGGTGCTGGGGACGCTGTCCCGTGAGTAAAGAATGTAGGCGAGATAGGACCACATAACATCAGGTAGTTATGTACTCACCATAACGATCGATGTATGTGGTCCATCTCGCCTCACATTCTTACGTACCCTCCCACCTGCCCCCTACCTGTAGGATTTGGAGGAAAATTTGCTCTGAGAAACCCTTCAATGTCAGTTGTTTTTTCTTTCCTTTCTGGCTGGAGCTCCTTCCAGTGGCGGTTGTGTGTGAGGTGTGACTGGAATGGCTGCAAACTAGATCTGGGGCTAGGGCGAGGTGCATCTTAGAGACTTTGTGCAAGAGAAATAAGTTGGCCGAGTCGGAGCCGATTCTCGGCTCCAAACCCATGAGTAAAGAATGTGAGGTGAGATGGACCACATACATCGATCGTTATGGTGAGTACATAACTACCTGTTTTTGTGATATAAAAATAACACCACAGTAAATCATTTCAAAACTTTTTCCCACCATTAATGTGACCTATTACCTGTACAATTCAATTGAAAAACAAACAAATCTGTTAGGGGAAACAGTATAAAAAATAAAAAAAATGTACAATAAGCTGGTTGCATAAGTGTGCATACCCTTAAACTAATACATCTGATGTAAATATTTATTTATTCCTTACTGTTAGGACTTTGGTTCCGTCCTCGGAACTGACACAGCTGGTACCAAGCTTGTGCCTGCCAAAAACTCTCATCTAATTCCTACCCACAATGCCCCTCTCATAGTCTCTTCAGATCTCGTTTGCCGCGTTCCTCGTCAGACGTGCCAAACCTTCTCTCAGCCAAGTGTTAGCTTTTTTGTGTTTTTTTTTACTCTTTAGTGTTTGTAAGACAGCTTTTTGTCATCTAAAGTTATTTTCCATCTCTACCACTTCTTTTCCTGACTAAGCTCTACCCACTACCTTGGTAGTTCTTTCGTACCATCATTGGTACTACTCCCTCTCTCCCTGCCTAGTAGGCCGTCCCCCTTCACAGAGGCTGTTTCTGGGACGGAGGTCTCACCACCTCCCAAGCATAAAGACGTAAAAAGACATAAGGAGAAATGGAGTCTTTCGGATCTGACATCCCCCGGCCTCCTTGGAACCGAGTCGATACCTGGCTTCTCCTGCGCCATCAGCGCAGAAAGCTTCGGTACCAGGGTCCCTGTCTTCTCCCTCAGTGCCCCCTTTGATTTTGACTCAGACTCCTTCCACTGTACCCACCTTGGCACCATTCCCCCACGGTGCCGACTTTGTGACACAGGCTACGACTACTGTACTGCATCGGCACCATCTCCGGCTCAGTGCCGATGTCTTACATGGCTCTACTGGTAATGACTTCTTCAGTTCCAAAGTCAAGCACCTTCCCAGAACTAGGTATTCTCCATCTTATGACCCCTTTTTGGGACAGCAATTTAGTCCTTTTCTTGAGAGACCAGACTCCCCATCGGCAGCGTCCTTCAGATCCACCAGGAGTCTTTCGGAACAGGATGTAGTGAGGGTTGTGGACCAGCTTCTGGCAGCTAGAGGATTAACCACCCAGACCAGGTCTTCCCTCCCCCTTGGTGAGGAAGCTCTCATGGCGTATTCTCCTGTCTATCCTCCTCCGACCTCCACATGGGTTTCGGAGACTTCGGTACCAATGGCCATCCCGGTACATACTGTCTCTGCGCTGGCAGCGGAGGCTTCCGTGTCGGCACTGATTACTCTTGCCACCACGGCTCCTATGGAACAACTGTCGGAGCAGTAATTGGGCTGTCGGCACCATGGCACCTAATTCGGTGCCGATTTTTTCTATGGTGCTGTCTACCGCCACAGCTCTCCTGGCAGCCGTTCATCATCTCAGAGCTCCTCACCTGGAGGTGGGCTCCTCGGGGTGGGGTGTGACGCTAGTTCCATGGTCATCCTTCTCTGTTTTGGACTCCCATCCCTCCTCAGGTGGGCCTGCTTTCCAGGTGATGGAGTGGGTCCTTGCTTCAACAAGCTCGCTGTTGACACCATTGGCATCGGAACCAGACCCCCTTCTAGCTTGCAGCTGTCCCACCCTCCTACTCTGGAACCTCGAGGATGGGATCTGCAGGACCTTCCCTTCAAGCAAACTCTTTCTACAGAGTCCTCCTCAGAAGATCCCACTGGGGAGCCACCCCAGAAGAAACTTTGCAAGAGGAAGTATCTTGATTCCCATGAGGAATCCATCACTGAAGACACAGATTGCGATGAGGGAGAAGAGTCCCCACGGTCTCCCCCAGAAGATGACTCATTTGGAGGCATTCCCGAGATCCTCAACCAGAGGGGAGACTGGAAGCCCTCCAACCCTTCGGAGGAATCTGTGTTCTTACAGGCTTTCCATGCTCAGCCATCTACTTTCTGGGTGACCCCACCTGCAGATGAGCTCATTCGACTTATTGTGCAGCGTGCCTGGAAGGCCCAGGACAACATAGAACTCGTCCCCCAGAGGCCAAACAAAATTCTCTCGACCCCGGAAAATCAGCCCAATTGATCCAAACAGCTGGTAGTTGATTCCATGGTTGTGGCGGCGGTCACCAAGAGGGAACTGGCAGAAGATAGTTCCACTGTTTATCCCCCGAACAGGGATTCTCGGGCAATGGACAGACTGGGGAAGCGGACCTATGCATCATCGACCTTTGCCATCCATTCACTGAATTATCTGGTACGCTTTACTCCCTTCCAAAGAGACCTAATTTCAGAAATGTCTGCGTCTTTGGCGGAGGTGCGTGATACTGTTGCCTCTAAGTTAGCTACCTTGGAATCAGTCTCAAACTCCTCGATGCACTTGATTTCTCACACTACCAAGGGGGCAGCTCGAGCAGCCGCATTGGGCATCGTTATGAGATGGCATGCGTGGATGCCTTTGTGTGACTTTGCAGACCCCTTGAAATCTTCCATTGTCAACGTACCTGTTGACGAATCTTCCCTTTTTGGTCCCAAAGTAAGAGACTCACTTTCATGTAGTGAGAGGGACAGAAAGACCCTGTCTGCTATGGGCATACATTTTTCCACCCCCCAGAGGTCCTACTCCAGAAATCAGAGGGGAGGAAAATTGTGGTTCAAGAAGTCCCAAGGATCTTTTTGTGATACTCGTGATGAGCAATCCCCCAGGGGCAGAGGCGGCAGCTCATCTGGAATATGCCCCTTTCGGGGCAGAGGGGGTCTGCGTAACATGGGCGCTAGGGATTCCTTCTCTGGCCGACCCTTCCAGTGCTCCTGAACAGCTGCCCAATTGATTTCCTCTGGAAGCAGTCGGGGGTCGTTTTTCTCAGCACCTAGAGGTCTGGCAATTCATAACAATGGATGCGTGGGTGCAGAGAGTAATATCCAGAAGCTATCGTATCCCATTCGACCTCACTCACAGACCCGTAAAATGAATCCTCGATGTCCCACCCAGTCAGAAGGAGGCTACAGCTTTAGAAATCGAAAAGCTGCTAAGATAGAGAGTCATCCAACCAGTCCCACCAGACCGAAGAGGATCCAGCTTTTACTCGAGTTTCTTTTTGGTGCCAAAAAAGACAGGGGACTGGAGACCAATCCTGGATCTCAGCTTACTTAAATTTATCAAACCTCAAAAATTCCGGATGGTCATGGTTCAGTCCATTCTCCTCTTTCTGGGGAAGGACAACTGGATGTTCTCTGTAGACCTCCAGGACACGTATTACCACATAAAGACAGACAAACACTTCCGGAGATTTCTTTCCTTGGCTGGGAGCCAATCATTATCAGTTCAGGGTACTGCCCGTTGGTCTCTCGACAGCCCCCAGAGTGTTCACCAAATGTATGGCAGTCGTAGTAGCTCATCTCCAACTACAAGGATTCCAGGTGTTTCCATGCCTAGACTATTGGCTGCTTACCGTCACAACCAGGGATCTTCTCTTTCTCAGTCTCTCTTCCACTCAAGGCCTTGCTCTTCGCCTAGGTATCACAATCAACATGGACAAATCACACATGTCTCCAACAAGAGCACTGGAATTCATTGGAGCGATCTTCAACACAACGTCCTGTCAAGCTTCCCTTCCTCCTCACAGGCTTTCAGAAATAAGAAACCAGATTCAAGTACCCCTCCTGCAGACATTTGTACCAGCACACATTGTACTACAGCTATTTGGCTCTATGGCAGCAACCATTACCTTAGTACCACTGGCGAGGTTGCACATGAGACTGTTACAGTGGCTGCTTTCATCACAATGGTCGATTTTAACTCACCCACATGATATGCCTTACAAATCTTTGCAAGAAAGAAATGCTATGGTGGATGAAGCCAGAATCAAATCTTTGGTGTAGACCATTCTGTCTTCCCCAGCCCAAGGCCACGGTGACCACGGATGCTTCCCTGTTAGGGTGGTGGGGGGGCATTTCCAGGGAAAGACAGTCCAAGGCAACTGGTCCCCCATGGAGGAGAATTTGCAAATAAATGTCCTGGAATTGAGGGCAGTTCTCTTCACATTGCAAGCGTTCCACACATCCCTTCCTTTTATGACATTGCAATTCAGTTGGACAGCATGTCAGTCGTCTGGTACATCAACAAACAAGGTGGAAACAGGTCTTACCCCCTGTGTCGGGAAGCCATGAGAATTTGACATTGGGCAATGCCTTCCAACCACTTTCTCATAGCAAAGCACATCCCCAGGAGTTCCAGTCTTATTGCGGACAATCTGAGCAGGAACATTTTGTTGCCTCATGAGTGGTCCCTCAATCCTATAATAGCTTATCGGATCTTCTGCCATTGCGGCAGACCTTGCTGCGACCTGTTTGCTTCTCCCCTAAACAACAAATGCAGAAGCTAGGGGGAGTCACCGAGGGATGCTCTGATGCACAATTGGCCCCCTGCTCCACTGTATGCCTTTCCCCCGTTTACCGTCATCCCGAAATTTCTACAGAAAGCTCAAAGGTTTGGAAGCAAAGTGATCCTCATTGCCCCCTTCAAGTCTGGTTCCCTTTCCTATGGCCTTATCTGATTCACAGCCCGTGGATCCTGGATCAATCCAAGGTCTGCTGTCTCATCCTCAGGGACTGATTCACTCCACTCTCCACAGCCTCACATTCACAGCTTGGTTTCTTCACTTCAGATGATTGCCAGGCTACCTGTTATTTCATCCCCTGTTCATGAAATCCTTCTGGCTTCGCAAAAACCGTCCACCAGAAAATGTATTCCAGTAAGTGGACTAGGTTCTCTAGATGGGCTAAAGAACATAACATAGATGACCCCTTTTCCATGCCTATTCAGAAGATCCTTCAATACCTCACTACTCTGTTGCATGCAGGACCATCAGCATTGACAATTACAGTGCATTTAGCAGCTATTGCAAACTTTCACAATGGAATTGACAATTCATCTGTTATGTCACAACGTATGTGCAAAATCTTCATGAAAGAAGTTTTACATATTAAACCTATTGTCAGGCCTCCTATAGAGCTATGGGACTTGACGATGTCCTTCAAGAATGCAACTGCAGTCATAACATATGGGTTGTCCTGCCTCAGGCAGCCCTCGGTCGGTCGAATTCCAAAGTCTGGGTCCGGCGTCGGCTGGTGTCGCCTCCTCTCCGACGTCACAATGGCTGGAGTATAAAGGCATCAGCCGACGCCATCTTCTTCAGTCTTTCTTGCCGCATGGTGCCCGAAGCAGAAGCAGTTCGCAAGTGCCGGTCGGTCAGCTCCTGTGTTTTCAGTACCGAAGTCATCTAAAAGCTAAATACCCCTGGGGAACATTTATTCTTGCCTCAGCCGATGTCAGAACAAATTGAGAAAGTTAATAATTGCTTGTCTTGTGGTAAACAAATACCTCATAAGGACTTCCATTCTCTCTGCCTTCCTTGCCTGGGCCCAGACCACGACCTCTCGGCCTGTGCTGCCTGTGCTTGCTTTAATAAGCGCACTCTCAGGCGCCGGGCGGAATTCGCCGAGGACTTTTTTGGTGAATCCTTTGCGTATATCATGCCGTCGGATCAACCGACAACCCAATCTGCTAAAAAAACGCAAGGACCGGGACTGACATCCTCGGCCCGCGTCCACTACCGATACTACTCCTAAATCCTCTGCTACCCCTCGGAAGTGGTAAATCAACCACTCCAGACCGACGACACAGCGTTAACATGACCTTTGGTCTCGGAGATCTCTCCGGTGCCAGTTGTGGATTTTCCTCCCGAAACCGAAGTTCTGGATCTACCCGACACCATTACTGTGGACAAGGTAATGCCTGCACGTGGGGCTGCAAGGCCTCCTGTTTCCATGTCCATCAAGGCCTTTGCACGTGCTAAGGCTGCCAGTCAGGCCAAGGCCCATCCTAAACCTGCCCAGGCCCCTTCATCTGATAAGCAGATCATGTCTCTGGCTGCAGATCTTATTTCCCTTATCAGGGGGTCTCAGCCTCATCCGGACAGGGGTTCTCAGCCACCTGCAGAAAAAAGGCCTAGAACTGAGCAGGCGGATGACCTCTCCTCGGAGGAAGCCTCTGGAGATTCTGAGCATTCTGATACCCAAGAAGAACCCTTCCAGGCCTACAAGGACTCTGATGCTGAGGAATCAATTCCCTCTGCCTCCCCTCCAGAGGATTTCTCTTTTGGTGAAGTCCTGCATTCCATGAGGGAACATTTTCAATGGCAGGGTCAGGAATTCTCTGACTCCAGGAAAAGGCATCGTACTTTCCTCAAGCTTCCCCAGCACAGACCCTTGGCTATCCCTCCAGTTATGGATGTTTTGGATGATGTTTTCTCTGACTCCAGTGCCAACCCTGATTCTCTTCCTCCTGCTCCTGTCAAGCCGGACAGATATTACAGGGTCCCTGACACTCACAAGCACCTTTTTAAGGCTCACTCTGTGGACCTAGAAACTATTTCACAGGGCCCCAAGGGAGTGGCCTCCTCCTCTGCCAAAAACCCACTGCCAGCTGACAGAGAAGCAAGGTCCCTGGAGAGATGGGGTAAAAAAGTATATACCTCTACTACCCTAGCCATGAGGTCTCTTAACTGCCTTTTTCACATGTTTCAGTACCAATATTTTCTCCTGGATTATTTACAGAAAAAGTTAACCTCTCCTGAGCCTATTGATAAAAAGGCACTGCAGGATCATATTCACAACACTCAGCAGGTTAATAACCATTTTCTGCAGTGTGGTTATGATGCACTGGAAGCTTCATGTAGGGCAGCTATGACTGGGGCTGTAATACGTAGACATGCTTGGTTGAAAGATCAGTCTTTGCCTGACCATGTTAAAGTAAAGTTACTGGATGCACCTTTGGAAAAACAAAAGCTTTTTGGTGCTACTGCACAAGATGTATTGAAATCCATAGAGGAAAAAGCAAAGTCAGTACAGACAGTCAAGGATTTCCTTCAGGTTCAGCCTCCCAGATTCAGCAGAAACTGGCCCTCCAAGAATTGGTCCTTCCCCGGCTCTGACAAATTTCAAAGGGGAAAAAGCAGACGTGCCCGAGGTAGAGGGCAATACCGAGGATCTTACAGGGGACGCCAATGGCAACCTCCAAATCAAAGAAGTGGCGCAGACAATTCAGCTGCACCACATGGACAATCACAATGACTTGACTTTTGTACCGCCTACAAAGGTTCAAAGAGAAGCACCTTTGGGCGGAAAATTAGCCTTATTCTCACAAAACTGACATATCTTAACCAAGGACAATTGGATTCTGGATTTGATAGACAAAGGCTACAGATTCCACTTCCACACATTACCAATAAAACAAGGCATGCCAAACCTGCCACATCATCAAAGGGCAGAGGCACTCACTCAAGTTTCCAAGCTATTAAGTATAAAAGCAATAGAAAGGGTTCCTCCTCAGGAACAAAGCCAGGGATTTTATTCAAGACTGTTCCTTGTTCCAAGAAAAGAAAACAAATGGAGACCCATACTGGACTTGTCAACTCTAAACTCTTTCCTCATTGTGCCAAAGTTCAAAATGCTGACGTTGCAGCAACTTCTTCCCATGTTGGGCAAGAGGTCTTGGCTGGTCACTCTGGACCTCAAGGAGGCATACCTGCATGTCGCAATCAGACAAAGCTGCAGAAGATACCTCAGATTTCTTGCAGGGACAGAGCATTATCAATTCTCAGCATTGCCGTTTGGCTTATCTACTGCACCCAGAGTGTTCACGAAATGCCTGGCATCAGTAATGGCACACTGCAGACTGCAGGGGATTCAAATATACCCCTACTTGGACGACTGTCTCATACAAGCAGACAACAAACAAACCTTAAAAGGGAATTTGGACTATGTCATGCATCTACTGCAGGCCTTGGGATACACAGTCAACATTCAGAAGTCAAACTTACTACCATCCCAACAAATTATATTCCTAGGAGCCAAACTGGACACGGAAAAACAAATGGCCTACCTCACAGAGGAAAAACAGCAGCATTTACCAGAGTAATTCAAAGGCCTAGCAAAGCTTTCCAAGCTGACTGCAAGGAAAATCCTGCAGGCCCTGGGTTTCATGGCATCTTGCATCCTTCTGATACCTTTGGCAAGACTTCATATGAGAAAGCTGCAATGGTATCTAAAAAACTTATGGTCTCAACACAACAACAACCTAGAGGACATAATCCCACTTATTCCATGTCTGCAGAAGGAATTTCTATGGTGGGCTCAAGCCAGTCAACTAAACGAAGGCATGCCTTTCAACAGACCTCAAGCAGACCAAATGATAACAGACGCCTCAGACCATGGATGGGGGGTGCACATGGAGGGCAGATTCATTCAAGGTCTTTGGACGCCAAAGGAAAGACATCTGCACATAAACCAAAAGGAGATGTTGGCAGTGATACATGCCATCGAGACTTTCGAAAAAAAACCCCCACTAAAACGGACATTTGCTAATAAGGATAGACAACACTACTGTCATGTGGTACATAAACAAGCAGGGAGGCACTCATTCTTACCCCCTCTGCAGACTAACAATGCTTCTCTGGGAAAAATCCCTGAGCCTGAGGATACATTTACAATCCCAGTTTGTACCAGGCAAGGACAATGTACTGGCGGACAATCTGAGCAGAAATTTCATGGATCCACACGAATGGATGCTGCACCCTCACATTTTCTCTCAACTGGCAAGGACATGGGGAAGACCGGACGTGGATCTTTTTGCTTCCCACTTGAATCATCACCTGGAAAAGTTCTGCATAAGGACTCACCACCCTCTAGCTTGGAAAACGGATGCTCTCTCCTTCAGCTGGAATTCTCTAAAAAATTATGCATTCCCTCCCCTGCCTCTGCTGACCAAGGTGATACTGAAGATCAAAGCAGAACAACCAACAGGCATCTTGATAGCTCCAGACTGGCCGAGGCAACACTGGTACCCATTGCTATTGACCTTAACTTGGACCAAACCATGGCCTCTAACCCTATGGCCCCTGCTCCTAACTCAACACAATTACAGGACTGTACATCAAGACCTGAAAACATTGCATCTGACAGCCTGGAGGCTACCATGACTTCAAAACCAAACTCTCTTTCCAAATCTGTTCAAGAGATCTTGCTGGAAGCACGCAGACCTTCCACCAGAAAAACCTATTCAGCCAAGTGGAAGAGATTTAGTATCTGGAATGCCAACAGGGGTCAGGACACAGCATTACTGAGTATACCTCAAATATTGGAGTACTTGGCAGATCTATTTCATACTGGACTCTCATACTCCTCAATAAAGATTCATGCCTCAGCAATCTCAGCTAAATACAACTGTGACCCTCCAGTGTTTTCGCATCCTCTGCTAAGACAGTTTCTAAGAGGGATAAAGAATATCAAACCTCCCAGAAAACAGCCAGTACCTGCATGGGACCTCAACTACGTGTTGGAAAAACTAACTCTTCCTCCATTTGAGCCAGCAGCAACCTCAGAAATGCAATTCCTGTCATGGAAGACAGCCTTCTTATTGGCAGTCACCTCTGCAAGAAGAGTTTCTGAGATACAGGCACTCATGGCAGTGCCCCCTTCCTCATATTTCATCAAGACAGTGTCTCTCTAAGAACCAACCCTACATTCATGCCAAAAGTAATTTCCAGGGTGTCTCTAAATCAAGCTATTCATCTACCTGCATTCTTCCCCAATCCTCAAAATAAGGGGGAAAAACTACTGCATACTTTGGACATACACAGACAATTACGCTATTACTTGGACAGAACTAAAACCACCAGAAGGTCTGACCAGCTGTTTGTAGCCTATGCTGCTGGAGTACAAGGAAAAGCAATCTCCAAGCAAACAATTTCAAAATGGATTGGACATTGCATCAGATTTTACTATTCTTTCCATGGAAAAGGTTTGCCAGCCAATATCAGGTCACATTCCACCAGAGCTATAGCCACTTCCACAGCTTTCCTAAGAGGATTGGCAACAAAGGACATTTTAGAAGCTGCTACATGGAGCTCCGTGCATACATTTACCAAGCACTACAACCTGCCCTTATACTCCAGATCCCGAGCAGGCTTTGCTTCGGCAATCCTGCAGGGAATTTTAGCTACACCATCCTTATCATAGTTCCATCCACCCCCAGCTTGGCTATGGTACTCAACCCATATGTTATGACTGCAGTTGCATTCTTGAAGGACATAGTACAGTTTTGTACCTACCATAAATGTAGATGTCCGATAGATATGCAACTGCAGTCGGATTTTCCCACCCTCCTACCCCTCTGTATCCTTCTTTTTGGGTCCCTACCCTCTTCCCTTCAGCTGGGGTATCTCCTATGGTGTATCTGTTTATTACTGTTGTGCATGTTTGGGATTATTTTATCCATTTACCAAATTTAGCCTTCCTAGGAGGGCACCTGGCATCTGGTGCAAGGAACACTGAAGAAGATGGCGTCGGCCGATGCCTTTATACTCCAGCCATTGTGACGTCGGAGAGGAGGCGACACCAGCCGACGCCGGACCCAGACTTTGGAATTCGGCCGACCGAGGGCTGCCTGAGGCAGGACAAACCCATATGTTATGACTGCAGTTGCATATCTATCGGACATCTACATTTATGGTAGGTACAAAACTGTACTTTTGGTGCTTTGTTCATTAACAAGTCCTTCATTTGAGCCTTCTAATTCCTGTGATATCAATTTTTTGTCTTGGAAAACTTTACTTCTAGTAGCCCTTATCTCAGCGAGAAGAGTATCTGAGTTGCAGGCCTTGAGTGACAAGAGACCTTACTTGATTTTTCATAGGGAAGTTGTGTCCCTACATACTGACCCCTCCTTTTTGCCCAAGGTCATTTGTGGTTTTTCCATTAATCTATTGACCTACCGGTTTTCTTTTCCCACCATTCAAATAGAGGGGAATACCTTCTGCATACCCTCAATGTTCGTAGACAACTTAGTTTCTACTTGGACAGAACTAAATCTTTCAGAAAAACGGATCAATTGTTGTGGCCTTTGCAGGACCCCAAATGGGTAAGCCTGTTTCCAAAATGACTTTATCTTCTTGGTTCAGGAACGCCATTACTTTCATCTACCACCAAAACAAAGTGCCCTTACCTTCCAAAGTAAAGGCTGACTCTACTAGATCAATGGGTACTTCAGTGGCTTTTCATTCCAGAGCCTCTATGGATGATATCTGCGCAGCAGCACTTGGCCAAGACCTCATACCTTTATCACTCATTACAAATTGGATTTGGCCTCCAGGGGACAAGCATCTTTTGATTCTATGGTGCTCAGGACTGTTCTTCCTTAGGGCCACCCAGGACTCAAGTAGCTGGGGACTCGGTCCTGACAGTAAGGAATGAATAAAGATTTACAACATCAGATAAAGAAATTATGTCTTACCATAATGTTACATCTGTGTTGCAGATGTTTATTCATTCATTACTTCCCACCTTCCTTCCCCCTGCCTGGACTCCTGGTGGACTTTAGGATTTCCTTATTTGTTAAGGTATCTGCTCAGATAGAGCCTCTTACTATCACTGTTATTACTTTTATACTGTAATGGTGGGCAAACTCGATCTGAAGAGACTATGAGAGGGGCATTATGGGTAGGTCTTAGCTGAGAGTTTTTGGCAGGCACGAGTTTGGTACTGGCCGTGTCGGTCCCGAGGACGGAACCGAAGTCCTGACAGTAATGAATGGATAAAGATCTGCAACACAGATGGAACATTATGGTAAGACATAACTTCTTTTTTGTTGCAGCACCTTTTGATTTAATTGCATTCAGCTTTCCTGTACCTGCCATCAATTAAAGAGACTCTGATTAACCCCAAATAAAGTTCAGCTCTCCTAGTCAAGGTGGAGGGAATTATGAACAGTTACAAATACCAGTCACTTTTGGCCCCAAACCTTCAGGTGTCTGCTAGAAAGCTGAAGATGAAGAGGAATTTCACCTTTCAACATGACAGTGACCCCAAGCATACATCCAAATCAACAAAATAATAGCTTCACCAGAAGAAAATTAAAGTTTTGGAATGTCCCAGACCTAAATCCAATAGAAAATCTATAGGGTGACCTGAAGAGGGCTGTGCACAAGAGTTGCCCTCGCAATCTGACAGATTTGAGCATTTTTGAAAGGAAGAGTGGGCAAATATTGCCAAGTCAAGATGTGCCATGCTGATAGACTCCTACCCAAGAAGACTGAATGCTGCAATTAAAAGGTGCTTCAACAAAAAAAGTTGTGTCTTAGTGTTGTAAGGGACAGTTGGCTGACATGACACATTGTCCCCTAGGACAGAGGGGACAGTCAATTTTTAGTATAGCAGAAGGTAATGTGTCATATCCCCCCCCCCCACCCCGGAGAGATTCTCTCCCTTTTCCCTTTTTTCCCCCAGTCTTTCATTCCATTTTACACAAATGCAACAACCTGAAATCTTGCCTGTTTCTTGGTTTTGAAAGCAAAACCTGAAAACCTCTTTGGGGAAAAAGAAAAATGTTTCTTGGCCTCTAATGCAGTCTGCCTCACAAATCACTCCAGTACTAGATGTCCTTCAAGGATGCATCTGCAGTCCTAACAAATGGGTTGTCCTGGCCTCAGGCAGCCCTTCGGTCGGCCGGATTCCAAAGTCTGGATCTGGCCTCGGCTGATGTCGCACTTCACCCGACGTCATAGCTGCAGTTCTGCGGGTATAAAGGCATCAGCCGACGCCATTTTCCTCAGTCTTTCTTGCCGCATGGCGCCCGAAGCAGAAGCTGTTCGCAAGTGCCGGTCAGTCAGAACCAGAGATTGCTACTACCAAGACTTCTAAAGCTAAGTACCCGTTGGGGACTCTTTCTTGCCTCAGCCGATGTCAGAAAAAGTGAATAACTGTTTAACTTGTGGGAAACAAATACCTCATAAAGATTTCCACTCTTACTGCCTACCTTGTTTAGGCCCAGACCACGACGTAGCAGCTTGTCTAGCCTGTGCTTCCTTCAACCGACGAACACTTAGACGTCGGTCGGAGTTTGCAGAGGAGTTTTTTGGCTCCGCTTTTGCTTATATCATGCCGTAGGAGACTCCGACTTCACATTTAGCTAAAAAGCGTAAGGAAAAGGACCGACACTCGCGGTCCGCGGTTTCGGCCGAAACCACGGCTAAGCCAACTGCGAGTGTCTCGGTTTCGGCTGAAGCCGAGTCCGCGGTTCTTCCTTCGGCCGAAAGCATGCCTCCTTCTACCGAGGCCTCTTCCAGCATGGCTGAATCTGCTACTGAAAATCCACCTGCTCTTACAGTTTCTCAGGATTTATCAGATACTATCCCCTTAGATGTATCTTCTCCTGCACGTGGAGCTGCTAGGCCCCCTGCATCCATGTCAATTAAGGCTTTTGCCAGGGCTAAAGCAGCTAAATCTTCAAAGGCCGTGCCTGCTAAAGCCCCCTCTCACAGGCCTAGCTCTAGTACTCAAATGCTTAGTCTAGCAGAGGATCTCATTTCTTTGATCAGGGGAACCCAGTCTCACCCTGACAGGGCCTCTCACCCACCTCCAGAGAAGAGGCTTAGAGCAGAGCCCCCTGAGCCAGTTTCTTCAGATTATTCCTCTGATGATTCAGAAAATACAAATCCTCCAGAAGGCCCTTATTCTCCATATGAGGACTCTGATGCAGAGGATTCCATACCTTCTGCCTCTCCTCCTGAGGAATTTTCTTTGGGGAAACCTTGCATGCTATGGGAACAATTTCAATGGCAGGGATTTTTCAGACTCTAGGAAAAGGCTTAGGACTTTTTTGCATTTACCACAGCATAGGCCTTTAGTTATTCCTCCAGTACTTACAGTTGTGGATGATGCATTTAATGATGCTTGTACTTCCCCTGACTCACTGCCTCCGGCCCCTGCTAAGCCCGACAGATACTACAGGGTTCCGGACACACATTATCATTTGTATAAGGCTCCTATTGCAGATCCTGAAACTATTTCACAGGGCCCCAAAGCTGTAGCAGTTGCCTCTGCCAAAAACCCCCTCCCCTCTGAAAGGGAATCTAGGGCATTGGAGAGATGGGGTAAAAAAGTTTATACTTCTGCTACTCTTTTGGCTAGGGCCTTAAACTGTCAATTCCACATGATTCAGTATCAGGAATTTCTGTTAGATCAGCTCACTAAAAAACTGTCCTCTCCTGAACCTTTAGACCGTAAGTCCCTTCAGGATTTGGTGCATAACACTCAGCAGGTCAGTAATCATTCCTTAAAATGCGGCTATGATGCACTGGAGGCTTCCTTTAGATCAGCTATGACTGGTACAGTGATCAGAAGGCATGCATGGTTAAAAGAACAATCCTTACCAGACCATGTAAAGTCAAAGCTTCTAGATGCTCCCATGGAAAAGCACAGTTTGTTTGGTTTCCCTGCACAGCAAGTGTTGAAGAAGGTGGAAGAAAAAGCTAAATCTGTTCAGACAGTCAAGGATTTCTTACAGGTCCAGCCTCCGAGGTTTAGTAGGAACTGGCCTTCCAAGAATTGGTCCTTTCCAGACACCACCAGAGCACAGAGAAGCAGAAATAGGCCCTAGAGGCAGAGGTCAATCCAGAGGTGCCTACAGGGGACGTCAGTGGCAGCCTAACAGCCAGAGAACTACTGCCACAGATCCAGCCACTACCACTTCTACAGGACAATCACAGTGACTTGGCTCTGAAACCGCCTACCAGGGAACAACTGGCAGCACCCTTAGGCGGAAAATTAGCCTTATTTTCAGTAAATTGGCATTATATTACAGGAGACAAATGGATTTTACAGACAATAGACAAAGGCTACAGGTTTCACTTCCATACTCTTCCAAGGAAGAGAGGAATGCCAAACCTACCTCCAAACCAAAGGACAAACGCTCTACAACAAATAGACCACTTACTAAGGATGAGAGCTATAGAAAAGGTACCGGCTATGGAACAAGGACAAGGATTTTATTCAAGGCTTTTCCTAGTAACAAGAAAGGAAAAACAATGGAGACCTATCCTCGACCTGTCCGCTCTAAACACATATCTCATTGTTCCAAAATTCAAAATGCTGACCCTACAGCAACTTCTTCCCATGCTGGGCAAGGAGTCTTGACTGGTGACTCTGGATCTCAAGGAGGCATACCTGCACGTCCCCATACGACCAAATTGCAGAAGATAACTCAGATTTCTTGCAGGATCAGAGCATTATCAATTCTCAGCATTACCTTTTGGCTTATCTACTGCGCCCAGAGTATTCACGAAATGCCTGGCATCAGTAATTGCTCATTGCAGGCTTCAGGGAATTCAAATTTATCCATACCTGGACGACTGCCTGTTACAAGCGGACAGCAAAGACAAATTAACAAAAGATTTGAAAAAGGTTATTCACCTGTTGCAAGCCCTGGGATACACAGTCAACACAAAAAAATCAAGGCTGATACCATCCCAAAGGATAACCTTCCTGGGTGCAGAACTGGACACATCAAACCAGATGGCATTCCTAACAGCAGAAAAACAGAAGCAGCTAACACTCTATTTCAGGGCATTAACAACACAGAACCAGCTTACAGCAAGGAAAATCCTGCAAGCCCTGGGTTACATTGCATCCTGCATAATCTTAATTCCACATGCCAGACTACATATGAGGAAGTTGCAATGGTACCTGAGGAATTTATGGTCTCAGCACAAGCACAGCCTAGAAACCAAAATTCCAATAATTCCATGCCTGAAGCAAGAATTCCAGTGGTGGGCCCAGACCTGTCAATTGAACAAAGGGCTGCCCTTCCACAGGCCTCACCCAAGCCAGACTATCACCACGGACGCCTCAGACCTCGGTTGGGGGGCACACATGGTGGACAAGTGCATACAAGGCTTATGGACTCAAGACCAGATGAACCTACACATAAATCAAAAAGAGATGCTGGCAGTAAAACAGGCAATTCAGACATTCAGACCATTTCTACAACAGGGTCATTTGCTGATAAGGATGGACAACACCGCAGTTATGTGGTATATCAACAAACAGGGAGGCACGCATTCATATCCTCTATGCCAGATGGCAATGGACCTCTGGAATGTGGCCCTGAGCCTCAACATTCAGCTCCAAGCCATATTCGTGCCAGGAAAAGAAAATATTCTAGCAGATATCTTAAGCAGAACCACCACGGATGCCCACGAATGGATGCTGCATCCAGACATCTTCAAAGCCATCACAAGGAAATGGGGATTGCCAGAAATAGACCTGTTCGCATCCCCACACAACCACCAACTGAAAAAATTCTGCACAAGGACGTACCACCCAATTGCTTGAAAGGTGGACTCCCTATCCTCAGTTGGGAAAACCTGACAGCATATGCATTCCCACCTCTTCCTTTGATGCACAAAGTGCTACTGAAGATCAAAGAAGATCACCCGAGGATCATCTTGATAGCTCCAGATTGGCCGAGGCAACATTGGTACCCGCTACTGAGGAGTATGTTCCGGGAACACGCATGGCCTCTACCCCTACTACCTCTACTGCTAACACAGAACAACTTCAAAATCCTGCATCCAAACTTGAAAACACTGCAGCTAGCTGCTTGGAACATTACATAAGGAAAAATAACCCAGATTTATCTCAAAGGGTTAAAGACATCATCTTGGAGGCTCGCAGACCCTCAACAAGGAAAACTTATTCAGCAAAATGGAAAAGATATCTCATTTGGAGTGCAACAAAAGGATTAGATGCATCATTGGCAAACATAGCTAACATCCTGGAATACTTAGCAGAGCTTTTCCACAATGGTCTGTCTTATTCCTCCATTAAGATTCATGCATCAGCAAATTCAGCAGAATACAACATGGATCCTCCAGTCTTTTCTCAACCTCTACTCAGGCAGTTTCTCAGAGGAATTAAAATATAAAGCCACCAAGGAAACCACCATTGCCTACATGGGACTTGAACTTTGTGTTAGAAAAGTTGACACTTCCCCCTTTTGAACCAGCAGCAACAGCAGAATTACAGTACTTATCTTGGAAGACTGCATTCCTGCTTGCAATCACTTCAGCTAGAAGGGTTTCTGAATTACAGGCATTGATGGCAGTACAGCCCTTCCTTATCTTCCATCAGGATAGTGTGTCCATGAGAACTAATCCTACCTTTATGCCAAAGGTGGTCTCTAGGGTATCATTAAACCAAGCAATACACCTGCCAACATTCTTCCCCAACCCACAGAACAGGGGGAAAGATTGCTGCATACCTTGGATGTACACAAACAATTGCGCTACTACCTGGACAGAACCAAGAACAATAGAAAAACTGACCAGCTTCTGGTAGCATATGCAACAGGAATGGAAGGAAAAGCAATTTCAAAACAATCTATCTCAAAATGGATAGGAAATTGCATTAGATTTTGTTACTCCTTTCATGGAAAGGCAACTCCAGAAAACATCAGACCTCATTCCACAAGGGCTACAGCCACTACTACAGCTTTCTTACGAGGAGTGGCTACCAAAGACATTTTAGAGGCTGCTACTTGGAGCTCTGTGCATACATTTGCCAAGCATTATAATCTACCTTTATACTCCAGATCCCGAGCAGGTTTTGCCACTGCTGTTTTGCAAGGGATCTTAACTACACCATAAACTCTTAGTGCCTCCTCCCCCAGTTTGGCTATGGTATTCTACCCATTTGTTAGGACTGCAGATGCATCCTTGAAGGACATAGTACAGTTTTGTACCTACCATAAATGTAGATGTCCGAGAGGTATGCATCTGCAGTCAGGATTACCCACCCTCCTTCCCTCTGTGGTACTCCTAGGGTATTTACCCATCTTGTAGCTAGCTGGGGGAATCTATTATGGTGTATTTGTTTGTATATATGTATATACATGTTCTTTTCTATTTGCTCTCTATTGTTTGGAAACATTTGCATTTATCCAAATTTAGCCTTCCTAGAGGGCACCTGGCATCTGGGGCAAGAAACACTGAGGAAAATGGTGTCGGCTGATGCCTTTATACCCGCAGAACTGCAGCTATGACGTCGGGTGAAGTGCGACATCAGCCGAGGCCAGACCCAGACTTTGGAATCCGGCCGACCGAAGGGCTGCCTGAGGCCAGGACAACCCATTTGTTAGGACTGCAGATGCATACCTCTCGGACATCTACATTTATGGTAGGTACAAAACTGTACTTTTCTTGTCCTGTTGTGCTGTCTGTGCCCACCAGGATTGTTTTCTTCTCATTATTAACACTTCCATTCTGTTGTTCTCATCCACTTTTACAAGGTGTAAATTTGGGCAAGATTCAACACTTTGGGTGTTTTCCTGTAAAATTATGGTCTTTCCCACTTTTGGTAAATCTGTTTCACTGAGAGCCATCCTAGATTGCTTCCAACCTTCTGCTTGCAGGTAGGCCTATACATCTCTGCCTGATGTGTCTTTCCCTGTTACTCTGTTCCCTCTTCCCTAACTCACCTAGACTTGGGCTAATCTTCCATAGACTGATGGTACCTGACTTTGAGACTGTATCTTCCTGTTGCCTAGGAGAAAATCCTATTCTTCGTTATCTTTGAATCAGTACCAGATTACATTTGCCTTGGCTTTGTTAATTTATTATCAGTGCACCATTACAGCAAATCAAACCCAGGGATGCAAGTAAAATGGCTGGAACCATCTATTACATGAGTTTATTTAGTTACATTAAGGTGTGTGCGAGGTAAGACTGGAACGGTATCCCTACTCATGACAGATACTTGACTGTTATGACAATAGCTAATCCTTTACTTTGCTTAGGGGCAGTACCCATCATTTTCATATTATAACTTTGGGCATCTGGCCTTCATAAAGTGTTGGACTACCTTACTGTTTACCAAGGGAGAATCAGCTGAAACGTCTCTTATCTTTTCGTTGGACAGTCAGTTCTGGGGTTAGACCAACTAACCAACTAATGTCTTCACTACTCAGCCTTCACCATTTACCCTTTTCCAAGTCCTTTCTTCCACCATTGGGGGGTCCCTCCTTTTCATTTCTGTTAAGCAAATCTTTGTTACTTACAAGTCCTGCTATAAGATCATCCAGAAACGCCACCATACCTAATCCTACTAAATACCCCCCTCTGTTAACATATTTCTCTGAGAACCAGAAGAAAGATGACCTGCCCTCATTTCTGCATCTTTATTGTCCTCATAAACCCATTCTGTCTCCTCTTAACGTTTTCTGAAGCAGTTAAATTTATGGAATTTCTTCAGAAATGTCTTTAAGGCATATTAGACCATACAAGTGGCCCCATGGCCACCTACCTAACAGTATGTGCATAGGTCTGGTGTTTCATCTGTGCCATTGATTTGTTAAGCAAACCATCCCTCAGTGCAAAACAATGTCAGTTGCCCACATTCTATCTACTTTTTTTTTTTGTTTGTTTGTTTAAATCATTGTACTGCTGAAAAATATTCCTGGCAACTGTTTTGCTCATCTTCTGGATTCATTTGTGTACTGCAATTTATACAGCTTTGCATTTTTATTGTGGGTGGTGCACATGGAAGAAATGGCTGTATGTAGGAGAAATAAGGTGTGTGGTGTTGGGGATGTAACAGGGTCACACTTTATGAACACTGTCCATCTTTATTAACATGTTAAAGGAAACAGGAGCTTGGTTTACACTTCAATTACTTAAGAAGGTATATAGTCAAGTTAGTGTGAAAGTACTATATTATGGGCAATTGCACTAGCAAGCTCTAACAAGCTATACTGCTGCTTATTGGACAGGAAGGTTCCTAAGTATCTCTTCTTCATAAGAGTAGATGTTAGACATGGTAAAGTTGGCAGACCTGTTAGGATGATGTATGTTTGGGCATCTAGTTTGTTCTGTTCTTGCTGAATTAGCTTAAGCAGTTGTCAGTGAAATTCTTTTAACTGGGACAGCCATGTACAAAGGCAGTGCCAAGCTTTTGATTTACTGCATGCACTCGAATGCTTATACACACACACACACAAAATGATAATGTGAAACTGATTCTCTTGAAGAAAGTGCGACTTCCACTTGATGCATCTAGTCTAGTGGCCTCCACTACATTTCACCATAATGCCCGTAAATTATAAATTATTTTATTTTTGATGATGACAAAGTAATTGCCCATTGTTTACCATTGCCTTTCAACGTTCTCACAGCCATGTCAGTATGTTTCATTGTGTCCAATATTAGAAGCACTACTGGATCAGCTGACCCCTTCCTGCTGGACCTCTGCTTGCTTTATCCACCTGTTTGCTTTCCGTTCCCACACCTGTTGACTCATTTGTCTCTACCAGTGAGGAGTGAAATATGGACCCATTCATTCCTTGGTTAGGGCAGGCACCCTAAAACCTTTATGTTCTACAGCTAAGATGACAGTCTGATTGGCCAATCCCCCTTGGAAGCAGGAATTAGGTGTTTGGGAGTGTTCCAATGTGCCAGTCATGTAGACCTAACCTAAGTACCCTGCCATAAGCAACTTACCATTTCTGACAGTGCTGCACAAAGTATTTGCATGCAAGTAATTTGAACACAAGTCATACTGATGGCAGTCTGAGCTTTATTGATGATTACCATGGTGCTAGATAGTCTCTTTGTCTCTTGATCTTTAAGCTGGCAAGCAGCAGGCAAACCACATCTCTGATACCCTGACATTCAAGACTGACAAAACAATGGACTTCTCAACTGTGTTAGCTGGCTACATTATCTCATATGTTGTGAACACTTAACAAAAGACTGTTGGGAAACATACTCTGCATAACTGTGCCTTACAAACATCTTTGTTGACCTTGTGTGTCTAAAATGCCCTTAACTTTAGATTAGTGAGACAATGTTCATTCTTCACTTTTGGCTCTTATTTTCTTGACCTTTTTATATGATTCCCCTTAATGGAAAAGCTTTTTTCTGGTCTTTCCTACCTTTGTCCTTCTGGAGTCAGCTAGTAGCTATGTTATGCACATCTGCTTTCACTTGACTAATCCCTTCATTATGTAGCATCACAAGATAGGCCATAAGATGTGAAGAAGGGATGGGGATAGTACTTTCATCCCTGTTAACTGCCTTAATGTAACAAAATGCTGTATCTCTGCTTTGTACAATAGTACTGGACAAGGAGCCAGAGCTATTTCACATTCATCATACAGTGTGAAGCATTGAATGTTGTGGAACCTAACTAGGTGTTACATCACCCTCAACTGCAGTTTACTGAACTGTTCCCATTTGAAATTTAAAACAAACAAAAAAAAGAGTCTGTTTAGTTCTCTGAACCATTTTGTGCTGTTAAACTTGTTTTCTTTGTCAAAACACTTTTGTGAAAGATTTCCCATTAAAATAGACCCAACATTTGTGTACAGTTGTATCTCTGACTCGTGCCTTTCGTCTGATAAATTGTTGTTCAGTTATATTTCATTTCTGGAAGATCAGTCATACATTCCTTGTTTCCTTACATTTTCATCAACCAGATGCTTTAGTGCGATTTGGTATAACCTGCCTTACTTTCTACTAGCCTTCTTATAATGACTTCCATAGGCATCATCCAACATGCAAATTCAGCAGTCATTTTGGTGTCTATAGTTGCCCTGTTGTTATCGTTTACCCCTTGGGCTTCTGTCAGCACTTTGATTAACTTATGCCTTATCTCAAGAGAGTCTGCACACCCCTGCTTCACTGTTGCCATGTCCACGGATGATATGTAAGTTGCTAGTCTCTCTGACCTCTTTTGGCTAAGTGTATATGTACTTCCAGGCTGTGTTCATTGAGCACTTTCCTACTTACAAGAAATAACCGTTTTGAAATGGATTACTTTGTCAGAAGTACTTGCATAGATGGTCACCCAACACCACAAATGCCATTTTTCCTTTTTTTCACCTGCTTCAAAGTCTCACTGAAGGATGAGTAGGAGACTATCTATTTTTCCACCTGTATCATCATTAATTAACTTACCCATGGGTATAACAAGTGACAGATTAGCCTTTATTCCCCATTTAATTCTCGAGTACTAAACCTGTAGATGTCCTTCTATTCTCTTGTTGCAGTATTCATAACCTTTGGGTTATCCTTCTCTCAGCAACCCAAACGTCCAACCAGTATACAAAAGCTTTAGTCACTATGAGGTACGTGGGATGTCTGATGTTGGTCATAGGGTGCGTGGGCCATAAAAGTGATGTCTGCGCATACCTTCTTCAAAACTCTGCCGCCAGTCAAATGTCAGCTCATCCAGCCGTTTCTGCTATCGGATCCTATGAGTTTAAGATAAGTACCCCATTGGGACTTTTTTTCTTATTATTTGGGTCACTGCATGCCTGCCCAGGTTCTTGTCATCCAGGAAAGGAAAGTGTACATATGGACGTCAGATCCCCCATAAGGACACCCACAACCTCTACCTTTTCTGCCTAGGACCCAACCACGACCATAAATCCTGCGTGATTTGTCAGGCCTTTGTTCCAAAGATCCTTCACAGCCATCTGAATGCCGTATATATCTATTTAGAAAACTAGCATCTGAAACATCTGGATGTTCATCGTGTTTCACTGTTGCAGTCATTACACTTGGGTTATCCTGCTGGCAGGCTGCCTGCAGTCGGCCTGAATTACAAAGTCCTGGTCTGGCGTCGATTGCTGTCGCCTCTTCCCTGGCGTCAGTGCGCCAGGGGTATAAAAGATGCAGCCAACGCCATTTTCTCCAGTCTTTCTTGCTGTGTGGTGCCCGAAGCAAAAGCAGTTCGCAAGTGCCGGTCAGCCGACTCCTGAGATTTTTGTAATTGAATTTCAAATCCGAAGTCTTCAATAAAGCTAAGTACCCCATTGGGGGAACTTTTTTCTTGCTCCAGACCGATGTCAGAAAAAGTTAACAATTGTATTTCTTGTGGGAAGCAAATACCTCATAAGGATTTCCATTCTTACTGTATTCCTTGCCATTGCTAGTTGTTGATTTTGTGCTAGATTTAACCAACGCACTATAAAGCATCTGTACAATTTTGCTTTTCATTACTTTGGCTGAACGTTTAACTATATAATGCCGTCGGAACAACCGATGACTGGAATTCATAAAAAGCACAAGGATAAAGAAAAGGACAGGCATCCGAGGTCCAAAACCGACGACGAAGCCTCTTCTAGGCCAGTCGCCGGTTCGCCGGTGCTCAGTGAGGCGCTTTCACAGCCCCTGACTCCCGCTACCTTGGAGCCACAGGCCGCCTCCGACTCCCACGTGGAGACAACCAGGCCTCTGGATACTCAAGGTAATGGCCCTTCGGAAATCAATCCCTCAGATGGGTCCAGAGCTGCTGAGCAGGCATCGGCTTCTGAGGGTGTTTTCAGACCTACACAACTTTATATAAAGCCTACTTCAGCATCCAAGACAAAGGCTAAAGCAGTTTTAAAGACAAGGAAACAAGTAGAGCATTCTCCAGGACAGACTTCTATGCCTAAGAAACAGATGCTTAAAATGGCCGAAGACCTAATTACTTTGATCAGGGGTTCCCATCCCCCTCCTGAAAAGAGGCCCAAGCAAGATACTGAATATGATTCCTCTGATCAGGTTTCCATTTCCTCTGATTCCTCTTCAGAACAGGGATATTCTATTCCTCCCTATGAGGATTCTGATGCTGAAGATTCTATTCTTTCAACTTCTCCTCCTGAGGATTACT
The DNA here is from genome assembly GCF_019279795.1 of Protopterus annectens. NCBI lineage: Eukaryota > Metazoa > Chordata > Ceratodontiformes > Protopteridae > Protopterus > Protopterus annectens. The sequence goes on along the minus strand of NC_056730.1, from coordinate 74,352,564 downwards.
CATTTGGGGAAATCCTGCACACCATGAGGGAGCATTTCCATTGGGAGAGCCAGGATTATTCAGATTCTAAGAAAAGGCTTAGAGACTTTGTTACTGCCTCAGCACAGACCTCTTGCGAGTTCTCCTTTTCTAGACATAGTAGATGATGTATTTTCAGAGTCCGGCCTGTCTCCAGACTCTCTACCGCCTGCACCTGTTAAGCCGGACAGATATACAGGGATGTCCTTCAAGGATGCATCTGCAGTCATAACATATGGGTTGTCCTGCCTCAGGCAGCCCTTCGGTCGGCCGGATTCCAAAGTCTGGGTCTGGCCTCGGCTGATGTCGCACTTCACCCGACGTCATAGCTCCTGGGGTATAAAGGCATCAGCCGACGCCATTTTCCCCAGTCTTTCTTGCCGCGCGGTGCCCGAAGCAGAAGCTGTTCGCAAGTGCCGGTCGGTCAGATCCAGAGATTTCAGCTACCGAAGACTTCTAAAAAAGCTAAGTACCCCGTTGGGGACTCTTTCTTGCCTCAGCCGATGTCAGATAAAGTAAATAATTGTTTAACTTGTGGGAAACAAATACCTCATAAGGATTTCCACTCTTACTGCCTTCCTTGCTTAGGCCCAGACCACGACGTATCAGCTTGTTTAGCCTGTGCTTCCTTCAACCGACGGACACTTAGACGTCAGTCGGAGTTTGCTGAAGAGTTTTTTGGCTCCGCTTTTGCATATAAAATGCCGTCGGAGACTCTGACTACACATTTAGCCAAAAAACGCAAGGAAAAGGACCGACACCGAGTCCTCGGTTCTTCCTTCGCCCGAAAGCATGCCTCCGACTACCGAGGCCACAGAGGCCCCGGCTGAGTCGGCTACAGAAATTCCTACCGAAGAAGCAGGCACACAAGATTTGTCCGACACCATTCCGTTGGACATCTCTACTCCTGCACGTGGGGCAGCTAGACCCCCTGCTTCTATGTCTATTAAGGCCTTCTCCAGGGCTAAAGCAGCTAAACTTTCCAAGGCCTTACCTACAAAAGCTCCCTCTCACAGACCTTCCTCTAGTTCTCAGATTCTCAGCCTTGCTGAGGACCTTATTTCTCTGATCAGGGGATCCCAACCTCACCCAGACAGGGCCTCACAACCCCCTCCTGAAAAAAGGCCTAGGACTGAACCCCCTGAACCTCTCTCCTCTGACTATTCCTCGGATGGATCAGATTTATCAGACCATCAGGAAGGACCATACTCACCTTATGAGGATTCTGATGCAGAAGACTCCATTCCTTCTGCCTCCCCCCCTGAAGAATTTTCATTTGGGGAAACTCTACACTCAATGAGGGAACACTTCCAATGGCAGGGCCAGGATTTTTCTGATTCTAGGAAAAGGCTAAGGACTTTTTTACACTTACCACAGCATAGGCCTTTAGCCATACCACCTGTACTATCAGTTGTTGATGATGCATACAATGATGCCAGTTCTGCCCCTGATTCTCTTCCCCCGGCCCCTGCCAAACCTGACAGATATTACAGGGTCCCGGATTCTCACTTCCACTTGTATAAGGCCCATGCTGCAGACCCAGAAACCATTTCTCAGGGCCCTAAGGGTGTTGCAGCTGCCTCTGCCAAAAACCCCCTACCCTCTGAAAGAGAATCAAGAGCATTAGAGAGATGGGGTAAAAGGGTTTATACATCTGCTACTCTTTCTGCCAGGGCTTTAAACTGTCAATTTCACATGATACAGTACCAGGAATTTTTGTTAGATCAGCTGAATAAAAAACTTTCCTCTCCTGAACCTTTAGACCGTAAGTCCCTTCAGGATTTGGTACACAACTCTCAGCAGGTCAGTAATCATTTCTTAAAATGTGGCTATGAAGCACTGGAGGCTTCATTTAGATCAGCTATGACTGGAGCAGTGATTCGAAGGCATGCCTGGCTAAAAGAGCAATCCTTGCCAGACCATGTTAAGTCTAAACTCCTAGATGCCCCTATGGAGAAACAAAGTTTATTTGGCTCCCCTGCACAGGAGGTTCTAAAGAAAGTGGAAGAAAAAGCAAAATCTGTGCAAACAGTCAAGGATTTTCTGCAGGTTCAACCTCCGAGGTTCAGCAGAAATTGGCCTTCAAAGAATTGGTCCTTTCCAGACACCTCCAGAGCACAGAGAGGCAGAAATAGACGCCCAAGAGGCAGAGGTCAATCAAGGGGTGCCTACAGGGGTCGTCAGTGGCAACCTGCCAACCAGAGGAGTACCGCCACAGCTGCGACTGCAACCACTTCCACAGGACAGACACAATGACTTGGCTCTGATTCCGCCTACCAGGGAACAACTGGAAGCACCCTTGGGTGGAAAGCTAGCTTTATTTTCAAAAAACTGGCATTGCATTACAGGAGACAAATGGACTTTGCAAACAATAGACAAAGGCTACAGGTTTCACTTCCACACTTTACCAAAAAAGAGAGGAATGCCAAACCTTCCACCAAGCCAGAAATCAGAGGCTCTAAAACAAATCATCAACTTACTAAGGATGAGAGCAATAGAAAAGGTACCATCTATGGAACAAGGCCAAGGATTTTACTCCAGACTATTCCTTGTACCAAGAAAAGAAAATCAATGGAGGCCTATTCTTCACTTGTCCGCACTGAACACATATCTCATTGTACCAAAATTCAAGATGCTGACCCTACAGCAACTTCTTCCCATGTTGGGCAAGGAGTCTTGGCTGGTGACTCTAGATCTCAAGGAGGCATACCTGCACGTACCTATACGACCAGATTGCAGAAGACACCTCAGATTTCTTGCAGGATCAGAGCATTATCAATTCTCAGCATTGCCCTTTGGCTTATCTACTGCGCCCAGAGTATTCACGAAATGCCTGGCATCAGTAATTGCACATTGCAGGCTTCAGGGAATTCAAATCTACCCATACCTGGACGACTGCCTAATACAAGCGGACAACAAGACAAAAATAATAAAGGATTTGGCCTATGTCATACAACTGCTGCAAGCCTTGGGATACACAGTCAACATACCGAAGTCAAGACTAGTGCCTTCCCAAAGGATAACATTTTTGGGTGCAGAACTGGACACAATAACTCAGATGGCTTTTCTCACAGAAGAAAAACAAAAGCAACTACCAGTCTACTTCATGGCATTGACAAGACAAACTCAGCTTACTGCAAGGAAAGTCCTGCAGGCCCTGGGTTACATGGCATCCTGCATAATCTTGATCCCACATGCCAGGCTGCATATGAGAAAATTACAATGGTACCTAAGGAATGTATGGTCTCAACACAGACACAGTCTAGAAACCCTGATACCAATCATTCCATGCCTGAAAAAAGAATTCCTGTGGTGGGCTCAGGCCTGCCAGACCAACAGAGGGTTGCCTTTCCACAAACCACAACCAAGGCAGACCATCACCACGGACGCCTCAGACCTAGGCTGGGGGGCACACATGGAAGACAAGTGTATCCAAGGCCTATGGTCCCAAGACCAGGTGAATCTACACATAAATCTAAAGGAGATGCTGGCAGTGAAGCATGCAATCGAGGCATTCAAATCATTCCTCCAGCAAGGACACCTGCTGATAAGGACGGACAATACCACAGTCATGTGGTACATCAACAAACAGGGAGGCACACATTCCTACCCTCTATGCCGGATGGCAATGGACCTGTGGAACCTAGGCCTGAATCTCAACATTCAACTGCAGGCCAGATTCGTACCAGGAAAAGAGAATTCACTAGCAGACAGCTTAAGCAGAACTACCACGGATACTGCATCCAGACATCTTCAAAACCATAACAAAGAAATGGGGAATGCCAGAGATAGACCTGTTCGCCTCCCCACTTAACCACCAACTGAAGAAATTCTGCTCAAGAGAATACCACCCACAAGCCTGGAGGGTGGACTCCCTTTCTTTCAGCTGGAAGGCCCTGACAGTTTATGCCTTTCCACCTCTCCCACTGATGTACAAAGTTCTACTGAAGATCAGGCAGGAACAGCCAAAGGTAATTCTGATAGCTCCAGACTGGCCAAGGCAGCATTGGTACCCGCTACTGAGAAGCATGTCTCTGACGAACTCATGGCCTCTACCTCTATGGCCTTTACTTCTAACGCAGAACAACTACAAGACCCTGCATCCAAACTTGAAAACGCTGCAGCTAACTGCCTGGAAAATTGCATAAAACAAAACCAACCTGTTTTATCTCAGAGGGTCAAGGACATTATCCTGGAGGCCCGCAGACCCTCCACAAGGAAAACATACTCAGCCAAATGGAAGAGATTCCTCATTTGAAGTGCATCAAAGGGAACAAATGTCACACTGGCAAACCTAGCACACATCCTAGAATACTTAGCAGAACTGTTCCACAATGGCCTGTCCTATTCTTCCATTAAGATTCATGCTTCAGCAATTTCAGCAGAGTACAACATGGATCCTCCTGTCTTCTCTCACCCTCTCCTCAGACAATTTTTAAGAGGGATCAAAAATGTAAAACCTCCAAGGAAACCACCTCTGCCTGCATGGGATCTCAATTTTGTACTGGAAAAATTAACACTTCCCCCTTTTGAACCAGCAGCAACAGCAGACTTACAGTTCTTATCTTGGAAAACTGCCTTCCTGCTAGCAATCACTTCAGCAAGAAGGGTATCCGAGTTACAGGCATTAATGGCAGTGCAGCCTTTCCTTATCTTTCACCAGGATAGAGCGTCTCTGAGAACCAATCCTACTTTCATGCCAAAGGTGGTATCCAGGGTATCCTTGAACCAAGCTATTCATTTACCTACATTCTTCCCTAACCCACAGAACAGGGGGGGAAAACTACTACACACCTTGGATGTACACAGACAACTGCGCTACTATCTGGACAGAACTAAGACCAGCAGAAAAACTGACCAGTTTCTGGTAGCATATGCAACAGGAGTGCAAGGAAAAGCAATTTCAAAACAGACAATTTCAAAATGGATAGGAAATTGCATTCAATTCTGCTACTCTTTTCATGGAAAGACAACTCCTGAAAATATCAGGCCTCACTCCACAAGAGCTACAGCCACCACTACAGCTTTCCTACGAGGAGTGGCTACCAAAGACATTTTAGAAGCTGCTACTTGGAGCTCCGTGCATACATTTGCCAAGCATTATACTCTTCCTTTATACTCCAGATCCTGAGCAGGTTTTGCAACTGCAGTTTTACAAGGGATCTTAACCACACCATCATTATCTTAGTGCCTCCTCCCCCAGTTTGGCTATGGTATTCTACCCATATGTTATGACTGCAGATGCATCCTTGAAGGACATAGTACAGTTTTGTACCTACCATAAATGTAGATGTCCGATAGGTATGCATCTGCAGTCAGGATTACCCACCCTCCTTCCCCTCTGTGGTATTCCTAGGGTACTTACCCCCCTCTTAGCTAGCTGGGGGAATCTATTATGGTGTATTTGTTTGTATGTATATATGTATATATACTTTTTGATTTCTACTGTTTGGAATTTTCTATTTTTATACAAATTTAGCCTTCCTAGAGGGCACCTGGCATCTGGGGCAAGAAACACTGAGGAAAATGGCGTCGGCTGATGCCTTTATACCCCAGGAGCTATGACGTCAGGTGAAGTGCGAAATCAGCCGAGGCCAGACCCAGACTTTGGAATCCGGCCGACCGAAGGGCTGCCTGAGGCAGGACAACCCATATGTTATGACTGCAGATGCATACCTATCGGACATCTACATTTATGGTAGGTACAAAACTGTACTTTCCAGATTCCCATAAATTTCTATATAAAAACCCTGCTGCTGACCCAGAAATTATCTCACAGGGTCGCAAAGGGGTCAAGGCTGCTTCTGCTAAAAACCCTGTCCCCTCAGATAGAGATTCTAGGGCTCTGGACAGATGAGGGGAAAAGTCTACACTTCTGGTACCTTGGCGGTAAGGGCTTTAAATTGTCAGTTTCATATGCTCAAACATCAGCAACACTCAATGTTTTTGTTAAAACAAAAAATGTTGACAAATTCTGAATGTTCTGAGAACAAAGAATTGCAGGATTTATTGCATGCAGCTGAACAAGTGGGAAAACATACTTTGCAATGTGGTTATGATTCACTGAAGGCCTCATGCAGGGCCACAATTACAGGTTCTGTTATTAGAAGGCATGCTTGGTTAAAGGAACAGAATCTGCCTGATCATGTTAAAGCAAAATTATTGGATGCTCTATTACAGCATGATACTTTGTTTGGTGTTAAGGCAGAAGAGGTGTTGAAGAAAATGGAGGATAAAACTAAATCTATGCAGACAGTAAAGGATTTCTTACAGGTACAGCCACCCAGATTTAGCAGGAACTGGCCTTCTAAGAATTGGTGCATTCCAGTGGCAGACAGACCACGAAGAGGCAGATTCAGACGCCATAGAGGCAGGCAACAGCCCCACTGCTCATACACTCCCAGACAATGGGGTGCTTCTTCCTCCATAAGCAGAGAAGGCAAGTCACAGCCTTATAGGAAACAGTCCCAATGACTTCCCTCTGCAAATACCAAGCACTTACCTTTTGGCAGCTCCCTTAGGGGGAAAGTTAGCACTTTTTTCACAAAATTGGCACAGGATCATCCAGGACAAATGGGTCTTAAATATAGTCTGTCAGGGCTACAGGTTCCACATTCACACCCTTCCAAAGGCAAAAGGTATGCCAGTCCTGCCACACAATCAATGGGCAGAGGCACAAAAACAAGTTTCTTCTCTCATGGACATGAGGGCTATTCAGCCAGTGCCACAACAAGAGCAGGGACAAGGATTTTACTCAAGATTTTTCTTAGTACCAAGAAAGGACAAAGCCTGGAGACCAATTCTGGAGCTGTCTATTTTAAACACTTTTCTGGATGTTCCAAAATTCAAAATGTTGACTCTGCACCACCTTCTGCCCATGCTGGGCAAGAAGGCTTGGCTTGTAACTTTGGACCTCAAAGAGGCATACCTGCATGTCCCAGTCAGACAATCTTGCAGAAGATACCTCAGATTCACAGCTGGCCCAATGCACTACCAATTCTCTGCACTGCCCTTTGGCTTATCTACTGCGCCCAGGGTCTTCACAAAATGCCTGGCACCAGTAATTGCATTTTGCAGACAAAGAGGAATTCAAATATTTCCCTACTTGGATGACTGCCATATTCAAGCAGAGACCAAAGACATTCTACTAAAGCATCTGGCATTTGTAAAAAGATTGCTAATTTGCCTAGAGTACACAGTAAACGAAAAGAAATCAAAACTAGTACCCTCTCAAGAGATAATATTCCTGGGTGCAAGCTTAAATACAACTGCCCAGATGGCTTATCGCATGCCAGACAAACAAAGGCAACTGACTTCTTACTTCGAAAACATGGCAACAAAGACCCAGTTATCTGCAAGAAAAATTCTGCAGGCTCTGGGCTACATGGCATCCTGCATTCTACTAATTCCATATGCAAGACTGCATATAAGGAAACTACAATGGTATCTAAAAAGTGTTTGGATTCAACATTGCCACAGCCTGGAAACATTAATTACTCTCATTCTCTGCCTGCAGCAGGAGTTTCGATGGTGGGCACAGGCCTGTCACCACCACAAGGGACAGCCATTCACCTTACCCACAGCCAGGCAGACATTAACAACAGATGCATCAGATTATGCATGGGGGGCACACATGGCAGGAAAATGTATTCAGGGCACATGGCCCACAAGTCAAATGCATCTTCATATCAATCAAAAAGAGATGCTAGCTGTACAGAATGCACTGACAGCCTTCAAGAACCTACTTCATCCAGGACAACTGCTGATAAAGACGGACAATACTACAGTCATGTGGTACATAAACAAGCAAGGAGGCACACATTCCTACCCCCTCTGCAGACAAGCTATGACTTTGTGGAACACAGCATTGACTTATCAAGTACACCTGCAAGCACAATTCCTGCCAGGAAGGACAAATACCTTAGCAGACGAACTAAGCAGAAACCTCATGGATCCTCATGAGTGGAAACTAGATCTGCAAATCTTCAGAATGATAACAGGGAAATGGGGATGCCCAGACATAGATCTATTTGCCTCCCCTCACAACTGCCAGCTACAAAGATTCTGCACTCGGACTTATCACGAACAAGCATGGAAAGTGGACGCCCTTTCATTCAGCTGGAAAACCCTTTCAGTATATGCCTTCCCTCCTCTGCCTCTCCTCCCCAAGGTACTCCTAAAGGTCAGACAAGAGAAGCCAAAAATGATCCTGATTTCCCCAGACTGGCCACGCCAGCACTGGTAACTCAGTCCTAAAGAGCTTGTCTCAAGGCCCAGCCTGGACATTACCTCAAATTCCTCATTTGCTGACCCAACAAAACAATCAAATCCTTCACAGCCAACTCAGAACCCTAAGTCTGGCTGCATGGTGGATAACGTAACCATTCAGAACACACCTCTCTCTAAAGCAGTTATGGATGTTATTTTGGAGGCCAGGAGGCCCAGCACCAGAAAATCTTATGCAGAAAAATGGAAGAAATTTTGTGCTTGGAACCAGGTCCAAGGAATTGACACGCTTGTTCCAAATATTCTTCAGATTTTACAATACCTAACTGAGATGCTGGACAAAGGCCTATCCTTCTCATCAATTAAGATCCATGCCTCTGCCATTTCAGCTCATTACAATACAGACCCACCTGTTTTCTCTCATCCACTGCTAAGGCAGTATCTCAGAGGGGCTAAAAACATAAGACCTCCAAGGAGAGCTCCAATACCTGCATGGGACCTCAATTTTGTCTTTGAAAAACTCACACTGCCTCCTTTTGAGCCAGCCAATACAGCTGAGATAAAATACTTATCATGGAAAACAGCTCTTCTCCTAGCAATAACTTCAGCAAGAAGAGTCTCAGAATTACAGGCAGTAATGCCTGTGGAACCTTTTATTATTTTCCATCTGGACAGGGTTTCTCTTAGGACAAACCTAACATTTATGCCTAAGGTAGTGTACAGTATGGCCCTTAACCAAACCATACATTTGCCTACCTTTTATCCAAACCCGCAGAATAAGGGGGAGAGACTTCTGCATTCTTTGGACATACACAGACAGCTACGCTTTTACTTGGACAAGACTAAAGCTTTCAGAAAGACTGAGCAACTCTTAGTGGCATATGCTGCAGGATCGCAAGGGAAAGCCATTTCAAAGCAGACTGTTTCAAAATGGATAGGCCACTGCATTCGTTTCTGCTATTCACAACATGGCAAATCAGTGCCTAAAGGCATTAGGCCACATTCTACCAGAGCAGCAGCCACTTCAGCAGCCTTCCTCAGAGGAGTACCAACCAAGGACATTTTGGAGGCTGCAACCTGGACTTCATTGCACACTTTCACAAAGCACTACCACTTACCTATCTACTCTAAATCCAGAGCAGGCTTTGCCACTGCAGTTCTGCAGGGCCTCATAGCCACTCCTAATTCTATTTAGGCCCAGCCACCCAACCTCAGCTTTGGGATTCTACCCAAGTGTAATGACTGCAACAGTGAAACACAATGAACATAGTACAGTTGTGTACCTACCATAAAGTTAGATGTTCGAGTGTATTCACTGTTGCAGTCCAGGTTACCCTCTCACCATCCCCCTTTCATTGCTGGGACTTTTCTGTGCTTCTCTATTCTATACAACCTATGTGGTGTATTTGCTTGTAGATGAAGTTTATGTGCATGCTTTTTTATGATCAGAATTTTTTAGCCTACCCTTTTGGGGGCACCTGACATCTGGGGCAAGAAAAAACTGAAGAAAATGGCTTCAGCTGCATCTTTTATACCCCTGGCACATTGACATCAGGGAAGAGGTGACAGCAACCGACGCCGGACCAGGACTTCGGAAATCAGGCCGACTGCGGGTAGCCTGCCAGCAGGATAACCCAAGTGTAATGACTGCAACAGTGAATACACTCGAACATCTACATTTATGGTAGGTACACAACTGTACTTTCTGGAGATGGAAGGGCCATCCAGTCAGAATGCAGAGCCACTGAAAAAGAAGGACAAAGTTTACAGGCCTGAGCCTGTTGCTGAACCTCCTCCACCTGACGTTCCCCCAGTGGCTGATATACGTCTGGAGGAATGTATGGAACCAGCCGACTATGGTATAGTGGGTACTGTTCTGGAGGCTGCCAGACCATGAACTGAAAGCACGCCCATGGAAGTTATGCAGACATCGAGCCCTGACAAGGAGGACCCTTGGCCCGCCATGGACATCCAGACTGGCCCTTCTGCCATTGTCCAGCTGCCTGAACCTAGGCCCTATGCCCTCCAGACCTGTTTCTTCCTTATAAGGAAACAAAAAACTAAACCTGTCTCTCCACCTCCTGAAAGCCTGCCTGATTGGCAAGCTTTATCTCAGGGTTTATTTAATGTCTTCATGGCCCTTACGTCTTCAGTGGCTGCTTCTCCCACTGGCTGCCCCTCTTGTTATCAGCCCTAGGCCTCAGACTGAAGATCTTCCAATTGAAGCTGAAGACCCTTCAGATTCCTCTTCAGAGGACTCCCTTTCTTATGCCTCTCAAATGCCTTCCCCTCTTGGGTATGCCTTACCAGAGGAGGACTCTGCTGAGGCAGATTCTCCTGGAGAGGACTTTACCTTTGAAGAAACCATTTCTCAGATGAGAGAGTTTTTAACCTGGACTCCACTGAAATGACTAAAGTCCAAAAGAGGTACTGTGAACTCTTACAAATGGATACCTCTTCACCTTTTGCCTTTCCACCAGTCTTACCAGCCTTCTTAGACACCTTCAGTGCAGTCTCTAACAATCCTGAATCCCAACCTCCTGCCCCTAGAAGGCCTGACAGGTTTTATAAGATCCCAGAAGAGGCCAGATTTCTGATAAAATGCCCTTTTGCAGACCCTAGTGGTATTTAAGTCTCTGCAGACAAGCCCTCCAGACTACAACCCTCTACCTCTGTCCTTCCAACTGATAAGGACAGTAAGTCTATGGAGCACATTGGCCAAAGGGTAAACACCTCTGCCACTTTGGCCTTTAGGGCTGTTAACTACAGACTCACATCTAAGTATTCCTTGGCCCTTTTGACTCTGGTTTCAAAACATTTGACTGATCTCCCAGACTTGCCTGCAAAGTCTCAAATATCTAACCTGATCTCCTTGTCCTCGCAAGTAACAAGACACTCAATCAGATGTAGTTATGATGCTACAGAGGCCTCGGCCAGATCTGCAGCTTCTGCCTCAGTGCTCAGAAGGTAATCTTGGCTGAGACTCCATCTCCTACCTGACGATATCAGGGCTAAACTTCTTCATGCACCCCTGGACAATTGTGCCATGTTTGGGGCCAAAGTGGCAGAACTTTTCAAAACCCTTTAACAGAAGGGGAAAGAATTACAGGATCTGAAGCATTTGTTTGTGTCTTCAATTTCTAAATTCCATAGAAATTATCCCAGTAAGACACAATTCGTCCAAAAACATTCTCCTCATTCTAGGGGCAAAAAGAACTTCAGGAAGCCGCAGTCACCTTCCAGACCTGCTCAGACTCCAACCCAGAAACCTCAGTTTCGGGGCAGTTAGTCTGTGACTACCTGCCTTCTTCTCCACCCCCTCCAGATTCCATACCCCTTTCCCACAGATGCTCTCACTGTCTTCCCATCTGGCAAAGCATTACCTCAGACAAATGGGTCTTATCAAGCGTACAAAAGGGTTAGTCATTGACTTGGATCATTCCTCCCTCCTTAAGAGGCATCCCACAACCACCAAAGGACCAGCTACCCCTATTCCAAACAGTCATGGACAGCCTCCTCTGTCAAGGGAGTATCCAACCTATCCCTCTGTCAGAAAAGGGAAAGGGCTTTTACTCCAGACTTTTTCTAGTTCCAAGAAAAAACAGCCTATGGAGACCCTTCCTGGATCTCTCCCACCTCAACCACTTTCTACAAGTACCCACTTTCTACATGCCTATGCTCCAGACTCTATTCTCACTGCTAATGTCTCAGGCATTTCTGGCAACCTCGACCATCAGAGATGCATATCTGCATATCCCCAAATACAGGAAGTATTTACACATTCTTCATGTTTCACTGTTGCAGTCATCACACTTGGGTTACTCTCTGCTTTACCCTTTGGAGTATCTACTGCTCCAAGGGTATTCACCAAATGTCTGGTTCCAGTGGTAGTCTATTGCAGGGTTTAAGGGATACAGAATTTCCCATACCTGGATGACATCCTGATCCAGGCAGATTGTTTCAGTTCCCTATGCATCCATCTCCAGGCAGATTGTTTCAGTTCCCTATGCATCCATCTCCAGGCAGTCATTTCTGTTCTGCATTCTCTGGGTTTCAACATCAATTTCCCCCAAGTTAAACCTAAACCATTCACAGGACCAAGTTTTCCTGGGGTGCAGAATCAGGACAGATGTTATGAGGACATTCCTCCTACCCCAAAAGGTGGAAAGCCTGAAGGAGTAACTGCTGCCTGTCCTCCACGCCACTGCAATGACAGCAAGAGAATATCTCAGACTCCTAGGACATATGGTCTCTACTGTACCATGTTGCCACTGGCAGAACTCCTCATAAGGAAACTTCAGTGGTACTTGAGGTCTACATGGACCCAACACTCCCACACCTTGGACCACACCATTCCCTTCCTACCATGCCTAAGGAAGGCGATCTTTTGGTGGATGGATCAAGTCTGTCTCAACCCATGAGTTCCCTTACAACCCCTCATTCCAGTCAAGGAAATATACACAGATGCTTCAGACCTGGGTTAGGGAGCTGCTGTGGGCAGCTTGAAGGTGCAAGGCATGTGCGCAGACCCCTTCAAGAGGGAGCACACCAGCATCAAAGAGATGAGAGCCCTCATCTTTGCACTGAGGGCCTTCCAACACATTCTGATGCAAGGCTTCCTGAAGTTGTTTGCTCTGTGGTATGTGAACTAACGAGGGGAAAAAAATCTTACTTGCTATGGAGACTTGCACTCCATGTCTGAGAATTGGCAGTCCAACATGGAGTCACCCTGCAGGCAGTCTACATTTCCTCAGCTCAGAACTTGGCAGACACCTTGAGCAGGTCCATGTCACAGTCGCATGAATAGATGCTACACAGGGATGTGTTTCTGGACGAAGTCCACAGGTAGGGTACACCCCAAATAGATCTGTTTGCCTCCCCTCTGAACAGACAACTTCCACAGTTCTCTACCAGGGCTCCCAGCCCCCTAGTGAGGGTGACGGATACCTTTTCTGTCTCATGGAGAGGGATGTTTCTCTATATATTCTCCCCATCCCACTCTTACAAAAAGACCTGTTGAAAATTCAGCAGACAAAGTAAAAAATCTTGTTAACTCCCTTTTGGCCAAGACAGCATTGGTTCTGCCTCCTTCTGCATTTAGCCAGGGGCAGTCATCACAAGTTACCTCACAGAGTGGACCTACTCACACAGGACAAGTGATCCCTAGTCCATCCTCACTTGGAATCTCTGAGCCTAACCCTGTGGGTGATAGAGTTTTGATCACTTTTAGACAGCATTACAATGAGAATGTGCTATATGTCCTGCAGGAGGCCAGGAAATCCAGTACTAGGAAATCCTATTTTTCGAAATGGAAGAGGTTCTCTATTTGGTGTCCTTAAAAGGCAGGTAGACCCATTTCAAGGAGAGGTCCCCATAGTGCTGTCCTATCTGTGTGAATAGTTGCAGGCAGGGCTTACATATACTTTGGTTAAGGCCCACCTTACTGCTGTTTCTACTTGTCTGCCTCTTGACCCTCCACTTGCTGCCAGACATCAAGTGAAGTTATTTCTGAAGGGAGTACTACATCTCAGGCCCTCCAGTTCCACCACTTTGGGATCAGAACTTCATGTTAGAGAAGCTCACCATTCCTCTTTTTGAGCCAGTAGCTATAGCTTCTCTAAAATATTGCACTTGGAAAACTATACTTTTGGTGGCCCTGACATCAGCCAGGAGAGTGTCAGATCTCCAGGCCCTCATGGTTGGTCACCCCACCCTTTTTAATCTTCCACAAGGATAGAGTGACCCTGAGGACTAACCCATCCTTCATGCCTAAGGTAGTCAGTGAGTTGTCCCTGAACCAATGTATGCACATCCCAACCTTTTTTTCCACATCCCCAAAATGACAGTGGGGGGTGTCTTGCATTCCCTTGTTGTTCACAGACAACTAAGATTCCACCTAGACAAGACCAAGTCCCTTAGGAGATCAAAGCAGTTGCTTCCCTCCTTTCACCCCAGGGCTCTGGGGAAAGTGGTGACAAAGCATACTATTTCTGCCTGGATTTCCAAGGCCATCTCCTTTTGTTACACCTACCATGGCAAACACCTGGACTGTAAAATTAAAGCCCATTCCACTGGAGCTATGGTCTCACCTGGAGTCTTCTTCAAAGGGCTGGACAGTGCTTCTGTTCTAGAAACAGCTACCTGGACATCTGTCCATACCTTCAGCAAACTCTACAAACTGGACCACATGAATAGAAGCAGCTATCTGGACATCTGTCCATACCTTCAGCAAACACTACAAACTGGACCACATTTCCAGATCTAGAGCAGGTTTTACTAGGGCAATCCTGCATGGATTCTTGGAAAACAGCTCCAAACCACCCTCCTCTTCTTTCCTTTGAGCTGTGGCACTCCTCTAAAGGTTAAGAATACTGCAACATATAATAGTTGTGTAAAATCTTACCATAACATAGATGTCCTCCTCTTCCATGTTGCAGTCTTCTATTCCCACCCTCTTACCCCCCCCCCAAAAAAAAAAAACTTTTGCTGGATGATACAGGGCTTGTGCAACTATCCTGGTACTGGGGTCCAACTGGGGCATTCAGTTCTGAGGAAGGTGCTTGCAGATGTCACTTTTATGGCTCCTGCACCCTACAGCCAACGTCATATGTCCCACTTACCTCGCAGTGACTAAAGCTGTTGTATATTGGCTGGATGCAGATTTGCTGAGTGGATAATAACCCAAAGGATATGAATACTGCAACATGGAGGAGAAGGACATCTATGGTTATGGCAAGATTTTACACAACTATTCTTTCTTTCTTAAGCTTAACCTGTACTACTTCCAGTCTCTCACTCACTGATTATATCAAATGCATCGTGAACCTCCCTATTGCATCTAAATGGGATTGTATTGACTCCTCCTTTTTGAAACCCTTCCTGACACCATGTCTGGGTATGTCTGAAGCCACTGGAATAAACCGTTCCTTCTTCCTACCATTGGTAACAGTTTTACACCTGTTCTTGTCTCCATGAGAAAAACATCCTCTTTGGTGCTGCTTTGTTCTCAAAGCATGCCTTGGGTGAATAATTTGGCCTCATACCAAACATTTATGCCTAAACCTACAGCTGATATGGATGAATTTCTTGTAATTGTAACTTACTTAATGCCATCATGATCTGTCTTTTCTCTATGATTATGTCTCTTGACCCCCCCCCCCCATCATCAACCTCACTGCTACCTTCTCCACTGTCAGTGATGTTCATTTGTATGCTACAGTCAGATGGATGTATCCCCCAATGTGTAGTTAAGCATAGTAGAGGAGTGTCTAAAGAAACTTCTAGACTTTTCTGCCTCTTGCATCTGTACTCCTCATTTTTGCGCCATTTCCTTCCCGGCCTTTCTCTTTTCCATACAAAACTTTTTAAAAAAAATATACCCATAGACGTCCTTATCATATCACTACTGGAGTATTCTTCACTTTACGGATCTCCTGCCAAGGATAGCCCAATGTTCGACTAGTATACCAAAACCTTCAGCTGTTATAGGCACCATACGTCACATGTATGGTCCCCTGCACGTGACTCTGGGCATAAAGGTGGTGTATGGATACAGGCACTCAAAAAATGTTAGTGTGGGAGGCAGATTCCCCTTAAAGACCATCATGACTAGTGTCTTTTTTTTTTGTTTGGGTGCTTCCCACAGTCATGCTCTGTGTTCTTTCTGCCAGGTGGTTGTGCCAAAGACCTTATGCAGTTGCCTGGCCTCTCTGTCCATATACTTGGAGAGCCAGCATCTTAAGTTGCTGGCTTAGGGTGCTGTGGTAGAATTCTCCTGTCCTGAAGGCCAGCCATCTGCCAAGAAGAAGGCCAGAAAAGTCCGGCCTGATCTGGCTGCTGCTGTCTAGCCTCCCTTAAACGTCTCTCTAGAGGCAAGTGAAAGCTCAGAGGACTGTCTGATGGTTACTTCATATTCTTCTGCCATGACCCCCATCGGAGGCTGGCATTGATCTGGCTTCTCACACATCTTCGGAGAGTTTTCAAACATCTGTAACTAGCATTGAGGGGGAATCGTGGCTGATTATATTCAAAGTACAGAGGGAGATTCCTCAGATCTTAGTGAGGGGATTGCTAGAACTGTTATAAAGTTGTGTCAGGGATCTGACACTCAAAGTATTTCAAGTGGATGTTCCACAGAAGAAGAAAAGACAGCATATTTCCCCTGTTGTGAAGGATCCCCACTGTGAATGTCAGGATTTCACTTTGGGTTTATTTAATGCTTTGTTGGCCTTGGAGTCACCTCAAGGGGTTTCTGTTCCTTTTCCTTCCTGGTCTTCCACTCCAAGAGGTCTAGGGATTTGGATTCCTCGGATGAGGCACAGGACTTGGGAAGAATGCCATGGGTTATTCTTCCCAAATCTCATCCACCTTGGACTGTGGTTCAGAGGAGGATGATTCCTCAAGTCCAGACTCCCCTTTAGAAGAGCCATTCTTTGGGGATACCTTTCCCTGTATAATGGACTATTTAAAGTGGAATTGTTCCCAGATCTCTCATGCTCAATAAAAAGAGTTATGAGCTCCTACAGATGGAGACTCACAAACCATATCCTGTTTCTCCTATTCTGGCTACCCTTTTGGATACATTTTCTGTAGCCTCTGTGACCCTTGACTCTAATGGGTTCTATAGAGTGCCTGAGGAGTGCAAATTTCCTTATAAATGCCCTTCTGCTGACACTTTTGTAATGTCATTCTCTTCTGACAAGCCATCCAAGTTGTTGCCCTCCACAAAGCTGTTGCCTTCTGGGAAGGATAGTAAGGCCATGGAAGTGTTGGGCAAGAAAGTTTACACTGCTGACACTTCATCCTTTAGGGCCATTGACTAATAGACTCATATGACTAGATATGTTTTAGATCTCCTTTCTCAGGTTTCTAAGATAGTTTCTGACCTTCTTGACTCTGAGGGAAAGGCAGCGACCCTTTCCCTGTTGCGCTCCACAACACAAGTTATACACCATTCAATCAAATGCAGTAATGATGCAGCTGATGCCTCTTTTAGGGTTGCTGCCTTTGGTTCAGTCATGAAGCATTATTCTTTGCTTCGCCTTCAGGCTTTGCCTGATGACATCAAGGCTAAACTTAGTCTGTTCATCTTCTTTGCTTTTTTTCCCTTCTCCACAATCTGCCATTGAGAAGGTTCTTCATACTTTGGACTTGTAAGGACAGCTCAGGTATTATTTGGATAAACAGACAGTTCACAAGTCTAAGCAGCTTTTTGTTTCTTCTCATCCCAGAACTTTGAGTTTGGTTGTTTCTAAGCAAACCATCTCCCACTGGATTTCTAAAACCATTTCAATTTTGTTGTTCTTTTCATGGCAGATGTCTCTGTTTGTAAAGGCACATTTTACTAGGTGATTGCCTTCTTTGGTGCTTTTTTCAAGGGCTTAGATACCAGTTCCTTGAGGCTGCTACTTGGTCCTCCACTCATACTTTCACCTTTCACTAAACAATACAAGTTGGATGTTATTTCCAGGACCAGAGCAGGTTTTGCCAGGGCTATTTTACATAGGTTTGTGAAGGCTTCCTCTGTGCCTTCCTCCTCCCAGGCTTCCTCTTGTACTCTCCCTAAGATGAAGAATACTTCAACAGTGATATGGAAGGACATAGTACAGCTGTGCAAAATCTTAAAATAACAGTAAATGTCCTTCTCTTCATTATTTGCTCCCTCCCTCCTCATCCCTCTGTTTAGTCTCTTGCCCTGTATTCTGTTTCCCTTCTGGCCGAAGGGCCCTTTCTCTTGTTTTATTTTTATCCTTCTGGATGCATATGTTCTTCTTTGTCCTGAGAGTATTCTTTTCTTCCTGGGACTTTTTCAGTTCTCAGTGCTTGCGTCCTTACATCCCCTGTATGCCCTACATCATGCATGGGGAGCATACATGTGACGTAGGGTGTCTTTAAGATCTCAAGGCTTTGGTGTACTGGCTGGATGTTGGGCTATCCTTGAAAGGAAATCCCTATGGTGAAAAATACTGTGCAAGATTTTACACAGCTGTACTTTCTTTTGACTTGTGTGGGCACAACTCCCCTGACAAACACACTATCCACTAGTTCTCGTGTTTACAATACCAAATTGTTTATTTTACATTTTTCCAGCATGAATTTCCTGATGTTCTTCATGTTTCACTGTTGTAGTCATCACACTTGGGTTATCTGCCTGCAGGTAGCCCTCAGTCGGCCCGAATACCAGAGATTTAGTATTTCTGCGTCAGATGCTGTCGCTTCTTCCCTGACATCAGGTCGTCAGGGGTATAAAAGCAGGTAGCCAACGCCATTACATCAGTCTTTCTTGCCGAGGAGGAGCCCGAAGCAGAAGCAGTTCACAAGTGCCGGTCAGCCGCTACCTGCATTTTCCGTTTTCAAGTTAAGTAATCCTGAAGTCTTCTAAAGCTAAGTACCCCATTGGGGATCATTTTTTCTTGCTCTAACCGATGTCAGAAAAAGTTAATAATTGTCTTGCCCGTGGAAAGCAAATACCTCACAGAGATTTTCATTCTTACTGCGTCACCTGTTTAGGCCCAGATCACAACGTTCCTCGCTGTCAGTTTTGTGCCTTGTTTAACACCTGAACCGTTCATCGTTGGGCTCTCTTTGTCTCTAAATTCTTTTGCTCTTGATTTCCGTATTCCGAAATGGCTTCAGTAAGCTATCCGACTACCAATTTTCCAAAAAAAAAAACATAATAATAAAGACAGAGACAGACCGCATAGGTCCAAAACTGCTATCAGTGCTTCCATTAAGCTAGTTGCCAGTCCACCAGTACTCAGTGAGGCACCTTTGCAGCCCCTGATGCCCACTTCAGTGGATTTGCAGGCCTCTGCTGAGACCCATTCGGAGTCCAATATGCTGTGAGATGCTTCTTCAACTATGGAACCAGTGGATGTCTCTGCCTTGGATGGGTCTGGAGCCGCTGTGCAGGCACCAGATTCTGATGCAGTTTTCCGCTCTACTGATGTCTGAAACAAACCAATGACTTCATTTCTTACTAAAACTACCAAGTTTCTTAGGCCTAGAGTACGCACTATGCCTAAAAAACTGACCAAAGGGCTTGCTCAGGAGCCACAAAAACAAATGCTTAGAATAGCTGAATACCGTATTATGCTAAGTAGGGGAAGTCAGCCTTCCCCTGCCAAGAAACAAAGAATCCAGTCATCTTCAAGTTCTACAGACCAGGAGTCCAATGACTCTGACCTTTCTGATTATGAAGACATGCCCTTGTCAGCATGTGAGGATTCGGATGCAGAGGAATCCATTCCCTCTGCCTCCCCTCCATTGGATTTTTATTTTTGTGAAACCTTGTATAGTCTGAGAGCATTTCCATTGGGAATGCCAAGACTATCCTCAGTCCAAAAAGAGACTCAGAACATTTTTAGTTACCTCAGCACAGGCCTTTAGCTGTATGTTGTGGTTGATCTTTCCATGGAATCCAGTCTTACTCCTGACAGTTTACCTCCTGCCCCTAGGCAACCAGACAGGTACTACAGAGTACCTGATACTCAAGTTTCTTTTCAAAAATCCTACTGCCGACCTAGAGATCATTTCCCAGGGGCCTAAAGGTATTAAGGCTACTACAGCCAAGAATCCAACCCCTTCGGACAGGGATTCCAGAGCTTTGGACAGATGGGGTAAGAAGGTATATACATCTGCAAATCTTGCTGTCAGGGCATTCAATTGCCAGTTTTACATGCTGAAATACCCTCAGCATATTATGGAGCTTATTAAACAAAAAGTGGTAACTTTTCCAGATTGCGCAGAAAACAAAGAATTGCAGGAGCTTATGCACTCTGCAAACCAAGTCAGTAAGCATACTTTGCAGTGTGGCTTTGATGCCCTAGAAGCATCTTGCAGGGCAGCAGTCACTGGCTCTGTACTGAGAAGACATGCTTGGCTGAAGGAACAGACCTTGCCAGATCATGTCAAATCTAAATTACTAGATGCTTCTTTAAATAAGGACTGTTTGTTTGGCAGCAGAGCAGAAGAGGTTCTTAAAAAGGTGGAAGAAAAAGCTAAATCTATGCAATCTGTTAAAGAATTCCTACAAGTGCAACCCCTAGATTCAGTAGGCATTGCCCTTCAAAACATGGTCCTTTCCAGCCCCCATCCAGGTCTTCCCAAACAAGACCCAGGGGAAACAGACCACCCAGACTACAGTCTCAGCTTAAACAGAGACCTAAGCAAAGGAGTGCCCCCACCCCTAAATCAGGGAGTGGTAAGTCACCTCCTTATGGAAAAAGCTCACAGTGACTTATTCACTCTACTTCCCAGCCCTGCCCAATTACTTGTGACCCTAGGAGGAAAACTTGCCCTTCAAACTAGATGTCCATCACTCAGGACCATTGGGTCCTCAGCATTGTATCCCAGGGGTACAGATTTTAATTCCATTCACTGCCCAATCCCAAGTGGGTTCATAGGTTGGTACTAGGCTATCGGCTCTAGGGCCTATACAAGCCTAGGAAATGTCACAAAAAACCTCGCACACAGGACTAGTGTAATGGCAAAGAACAACTTCAATATGCTTCAAAAAGATGCCAGCACTATAGAACACAGTTTATTTTTAAACCATAAAGTGTGAAGACCAAATCATACCGGTTTCGGCATATAGCCTTCTTCAGTGAAGAAGGCTATATGCCAAAACCGGTATGATTTTGTCTTCACACTTTATGGTTTAAAAATAAACTGTGTTCTATAGTGCTATACAAGCCTAGCCATAACAATTCCCTGGCTATTTTTTCTCACACTATTTACTTCCTTGGACCCCTGTCTATTAGAGTGACTGACGTGATCCCTGGGTTGAATTTCCTTTCTCCCATCCAATCATCAAGGTTCCTTTTGAAGAGGACCAAAGAGGCGCTCTGCTTGACATGTATGGGCAGTCTATTCCAGAGTCTGGGAAGTCTCTGGGTCAGGAACCTATCCCTCCAGCATGCTTTTTTTATTGTGATGACAAGGTTTATATCCCTGAACCATGTGGCTCTGAGGGATTGGGATGTCTTTAAGTGTACCATGTCCAACAGTTCTGAGTTTGACATGGCTTTGTGTGTTAAGCAGAGATAGCTTCTGAGTAGATGATATGCGACAGAGTATAGCTGGAGTTTTTTTAATGTAGTCAGCATAGGGCATCTGCTTTAGGCCTGTGATTCTTTTAGTGAGGTATTTCTGCGGGCTTTCCAGTTGTTGCAGATGTCTTGAGAGGTACATACCAAATAGGGCATTGTATTCTATAATTGGTCTAATGAGGGATGAATACAGTGAGACAATAACCTCCATTTTCTAGATGAAAAGCCGTTAGTGAGGAGGTGTGCCACATAGAAGGATTTCCTGACTGTTGTGGCGATGTGGTTATCGAAGGTGAGACCACTGTCTCCTTGTGTCCTTAAGTCTCTTATCACACTTTCAGTGTTTAGTGTTCTGCCACCTATATAATAATTCACGGGTACATGTTTTTTCCCAAAGGGGATAACCATACATTTCTTGGCATTGAGCTTGAGCCCATGGCTCTGGCACCAAGCATCTGTTTCTGTAAGGCCCTTTTGTAGAGTATCCACATCATTTGGGGATTCAGCAATGGCTCCCAGTTTGCAATCATCTGCGAACTTTGTTAGCCAGAGTCCCTTAGTGTTGGCCTGTACTTCAGAGAAGTAGATGCCAAACAAGAGCGGTCCCCGGACTGAACCCTGAGATACTCCACTTGTCACTTGTCTGGAGCTAGATTTGGAGTCATCTACTTTTACAGTGTGGGTTCTGTCAGTAAGCCAGTTGGCAACCCATTGAGTGACGTAGGGATTAATGCCCAGCTTAGTAAGTTTATCTATGATTCCAGAAGTGGGGGATGGTGTCAAAGGCTGTGGCAAGGTCCAGATAGGCTGTGTGGACCGCTTTACCCTTGTACACGGCTCTGGAGACTGATTCAAAGAACTCAATCAGGTTCAGGAGACAACATCAGCCTTTCATGAACCCAAACTGGGTGGGGACCAGTGTTTGAAGGTTGCCAATGTCTTTGTTTATAAGTTCCATGATAATACATTCCATGCCTTGCAAATCGGGCTCGTCAGACTGATGGGGTGGTAGTTCCTGGGAACCAAGGTGGATCGCCCCTTGTGGAGTGGGATAACTGTAGCTGTGTGCCACTCAATGGATACGGAGCCTGAGGTGAGAGTATGATTAAGCATGACACTTAGGTGAGGTGCCAGTTCATTTTGTAGTTCATGTAGTACACAGACCGGGATGTCATCTGGTCCCATGGATGCTCTTGGTTTCCAGTCCTTCCTCCAAACCAGTGGGCAGAGGCAGTTCTTTCCCTGCGCAATATCAGAGCTATTCAGCCTGTTCCAGTAGAACAGAGGGGTCAAGGATTATATTCCAGACTCTTCCTGGTACCCAGGAAAGAGGGCTCTTGGCACCCAATCCTGGATCTTTCAATTCTCAACACCTTCCTGGTGGTACCAAAATTCAAGATGCTTACCCTGCAACAGCTTCTCCCTATGTTAGCCAGGGATGCCTGGTTAGTCACCCTAGACTTAAAAGGAGCATATCTGCACATCCCCATAAGAGAGTCATGCAGGAAGTAATCTATATTTCAGGGCAGGGTCTATGCATTATCAGTTCTCTGCACTTCCCTTTGGCTTATCTATGGTGCTCAGGGTATTCACAAAATGCCTGGCTCCAGCCATTGCATACTGCAGGCAGAGAAATATCCAAATTTACCTGTACTTGGATGACTGCCTGATTCAGGCAGACAGGAATTGCTGCTCCAGCACCTGGCATTTGTAAAAAGCCTTCTCACTTAATTGGGGTACTCCATCAATGAATAGAAATCACAACTGGTACCCAGTCAAAGGATTGTATTCCCTTGAACAAGCTTGGACACAACTTCCCAGATGGCATTCCTCACTTCAGAAAAAAACAGGTCTATCTGACAGACTACTTCAAACAAATGGCCACCAGAACCCAGCTATCTGCAAGAAAAATACTGCAAGCCCTAGGATTCATGGCCTCATGTATACTGCTAATTCTGTATGCAAGACTGCATATGAGGAATCTTCAATGGTACTTAAAAAGTCTTTGGTGCCAACATTCTCAGGACCTGGAAACAGTCATTCTTATCATACCTTTTCTAAGGACATAGTTTCTTTGGTGGGCAGAAGCATGCAACCACAACAAGGGACTGTCCTTTACTTTACCCCACGCCACCCAGACCCTGACTACAGATGCATCAGACTATGCATGGGGGGCTCACATGGCTGGCAAATGTATTCAGGGCCACTAGAGCCCAAATCAAATTCACCTGCACATCAACCAAAAAGAGATACTAGCTGTACAGAATGCCCTGACAGCTTTCATATCTCTTCTCTTTCCAGGACAACTGCTGATATAAACAGACAACACCAAAGTTATGTGGTACATCAACAAATGGGGGAACCCATTCTTACCCACTCTGCAGGTTAGCCATGGCCCTGTGGAACATGTCTTTGGACATCCAAGTACATCTACAAGCTCAATTCCTGCCAGGCAAACAAAACTCATTGGCAGATGATTTAAGGAGAAATCTCCTAGACCCACACAAGTGGAAATTGGAGCCCAGCACCCTCAACCTTCTGATTCAGAAATGAGGGACCCCAGAGGTGGATCTCTTTGCCTCCCTATACAACCACCAGCTAAGCAAATTCTGCACCAGCAACCCTCACATTAGGGGCTGGAAAGTGGGTGCCCTATCTTTTCAATGGGAAAACCTCTCAGTCTATGCCTTTCCCCCCTGCCCCTTCTGTCGAGTATTACTCAAGATAAAACAAGACTGCCAAGGATAATTCTGATTGCCTCAGACTAGCCACACCAGCACTGGTACCTACTTCTGCGCAGCCTGACAACGGTGCCACCTACACCAGACCCCAACCCTGCTATCTCAGCAGGACGGACAGATTTTGCATCCACAATTGCAAACCCTAAACCTTGCAGCCTGGCGTATTCCTTGAATACTCCACCAGCACCCCTAAGCAAACAGGTGCTGGAAGTCATCCTTGAAGCCAGAAGGCCCAGTACAAGGAAATCCTCTGCTGATAAGTGGAAAAGGTATTGTTCTTGGATTCAGTCTAAAGCAAAGGACACAGCACTACCCTCCTTACCTCTAATCCTGGATTACCTAGTAAAACTACACAGGGGCCTATCCTTCTCCTCCATTAAGATCCATACCTCTGCCATCTTGACTCACTACAATACTGAGCCACATATATTCTGTCACCCTCTCATCAAACAGTCCCTGAGAGGGGCAAACAACTTAAGGCCACCAAGGAGAGCACCCACCCCTGCTTGGGACCTTAACTTTTTACTGGAAAAGCTCATGCTTCCCTCTTTTGAACCTGCTGCTTCAGCAGAGTTAAAATTCCTCTCCTGGAAAACAGCCTTGCTTTTAGTCATCACTTCAGCTAGAAGAGTGTCTGAGTTACAAGCACTGATGGCTGTGGAACCCTTTGTTATTTTCCATGCTGACAGGGTTTCCCTCAGGACTAATCGTTCCTTTATGCCTAAAGTGGTGTCCAGTGTGACTCTAAACCAATCCATCCATCCATTTGCCAACCTTTTCACTAATCCTCAAAATAAAGGGGAAAGGATCCTACACTCTTTGGACGTGCACAGACAGCTCAGATTCTACCTTGATAGGACTAAGCCTTTCAGAAAATCTGACCAGTTGCTAATCAGCTTTGCAACAGTGGCAGAGGGCAAGGCCATTTCAAAACAAACCATTTCCAAATGGATAGCACATTACATCCATTTCTGCTACAAGCACCATGGAAAACCAACCCCTCCAGGGGGTCAGAGCACATTCCACTAGGGCTACATCTACCTCTACAGCATTTCTCAGGGGAGTCCCTACCAGGGACATCCTGGAAGCTGCTACCTGGAGTTCTGTGCACACCTTCACCAAGCATTACCTCCTGCCTATTGTTTCCAAATCCAGGGCAGGTTTTGCCACAGCAATCTTGCAAGGCCTACTAGCCAGCACTAACTTTTCTTGACTGTCTCCACCCTTCCTCAGCTTTGGGAATCAACCCAAGTGTGATGGCTGCAACAGTGAAACACGAAGAACATAGTACAGTTGTGTACGCTTACCATAACTGTAGATGTTCAAGTGTATTCACAGTTGCAGTCCTGGTTTCCCTCTCTCCAGCCCCCCCTGGTTCTCTCTATCTCTATATCTCTCCTCTCTATGGCTATTCATACTGGTATTGGTATTTACTTTTTAGTGGTGGTGTTTTCCCCACCATGTCCTAGCTCCCTATTTGGGGGCTTCTGACATTTTGGGCAAGAAAAACTGATGTAAAGGTGTCAGCTGCCTGTTTTTATACCCCTGACGACCTGACGTCAGGGAAGAAGAGAGAGCATCCGACACAGAAATATTAAGTCTCTGGTATTCGGGCCGACTGAGGGCTTTACCTGCAAGTAGATAACTCATGTGTGATGACTGCAACAGTGAATACACTCGAACATCTACATTTATAATAAGTGTACACAACTGTACTTTCTTTATCTTCAGACTGAACCTGTCCTTTAGTCTACCTTTTAATGAGTAGAACATATCTTAGTACCACCACCACCCAATCTTGTCTATTGAATCAACTTATTTTTGGTGTGCCTCTTGTGGCTTTTCAATTGTGGCTAAACCTGAGTATGTTTGCTGACTTGGCACTTAGCCAGATACTTCTGCACTGTTCCATGCTGTGGCCCTGTCTTCTGGTTGGATGTTACTACATGTCCCCATACCACTGTTTCTCTGTCCTTTCTTCTTTAGCACTGCTGCAGCAGTGCCCCTTGAACTGTTAGGTCCTGTACGTATGTATTGGCTTGCCTGTTTGGGGAAACCAAAGTCCTATTTTCATTTGCCACAATAGTGCAGCCCCTTCCCTCAGCAGGTTAGATTTTGTCCCTATTCCCCATGCCTTCCAGACCTAGTGCACATATATCTTGTCCAATATCTGTCTTATCCTCACCAAATGTCCTTGCTTGTACTTTTTTTTTTTTTTTTACTTTTACCTTACACATGCACTTGTTTTCCATTTTCTCTTTGCTGCTGTTTGATTTTTCTTTTTGTTACCATAGTGGCCCCTTCTATGCCTTCATTCTTATTTATACTGTTTACTTTGCTGTTTCCTCTCTTTTCTTGGACCATCTTGCTGCTTCTGCTGTTCTTGGAGCAGCGCTAGTATTAATTTCTGAATGTGCTGTTGATGTCTCAGAATCTCTTTGTATGGTGTGTTTTTGCCATCAACACATTACTCTGCATCAAATTTCCATTCACTGCAACTAGTATCATGGCCTCCTACCAGGCATGACTCCTGTTTCGGATATGTTTGCTGTTGTATTTCCATTTGTGATTGTAATTCCATTTCTTACTCCATTTTAACCATCAGGATTGGCCAAAGGTAACACCAGGGTTACAAGGATTGTATTAGTGAAGTAGGTTAAACTACATAGTGCCAACAGACCAGTTGACTTATAATATCAAGAAATGAATCCACTATAATATTTTAACCTGGATTACATCATCATGTGAAGAAAAGTTCACTCTGTTTTACCTTGGCAGTACTCATCTGTCATTGCCTATGTTTCACCTCAATAGTTATATAATTAATTCATTTTTGTGTGCTCACTGACAGCTAAGTTTTACTACTGTTTTATATATGCACTTCTCTTGTTCACATATCCTAATATAGCTTAAGAATGTTTATATACAGAATGAAAGCTTAAGTATGGTACTCTGTAAAATTTTATTTTTCTTTTACCCTAGGTAAGTCATCACCAACCGCTAACATACCTCAGCTCTCATTAGCCACTTTCACCAAATAGGTCATCTGAGCTCTTGACCTTAGTTTTAGATAAGTGTATTTTTCTTAGCTATTTTCCCTATATATTCTTCTTACACTTAGTGTATCCCTTATATGTACCGTTGCTGGCATTTTAGTATATAACATTTTTCTATTTAACCTATTGCACCTTTCTGTGTACTTTTGCATACCATTGTTGGTATTTTTTCCTCGCTTGCCCTTATTTCTCTTGTGCTTAGTTTAAAAAAAGTGCTTTTCTATCTATATTTTCTTTCTTTTTTTTCAATACTCATTTTTATTGTTTTGCCAAACCATTATACATTTCACACACTATTTACATTATGTACAATATTGCTTCCAATGTTTTAGTTCCATTTTGAATTTCCCTATAATACATTAAGAATAAATATCATTTTAACCAAGTACAGGAAATTAAAGTCACAAAAAATTAAACATAAAAGCATCTACAATAGACAATTATAAACCAACTCAAGCCAATAATTTGTATTATTTCTACATTTTCTATCTAATCCAAGAATGTGTTGGTACACATACAGAATGTCCTGACGGAAAGTGGATAGGAACCGCTACGCCAAAATAATATTAAAGATTTGTTCCCAAATTTTTGTGCTGTTTATACTTTTCTTATTATTTCTAATTAACAATTTGTGCGCTAATATATGCTTAATCGCTAACAGCCTGAAATTTTGCCACGACACCTGTGCTGGGTTCAACCAATTTGTGGCTATATATAATTTCATTAGTAAACTAATATTCATAATTACAATCTTTTTTGTTTTGTCCAAATTCTCCGGTGGAATATGTAAAATCAGAAATTCCCAGGAGAGTGTGAGTTTTGGTAACCCATTTTTTGTAGTTGTAACTTTAAAGAATTCCATAATTTATAAATGCACTTGCAACTCCAGAACATGTGTAACAGGTCTGCTGTCTGATCTACACACTGTGGACATTTAGGTGACTTTTTTGAATCAAATTTATGAAGTGTAAGATGGGTATAATATGCATTGTTAAATATCATCAATTGAGTAAAGACCAGTTTTTGAAGTGATACGGATTTTAATGTTAAGTTAAACGCCTCTACTATTTTACTGTCGTCTAGGGATGGCAATTTCTCTCTCCAGTATTTGGATAACAGAATATGATTATTATATTTTCTCTCTTTTGCCATTTTATACGCTGAGGATATATATTTTCTATCTTGTTGCAATGCTTCCCACAGATGACCTGAAATAACTAGTTCCTCTTTTTATTTCAGAACTGGTAAAACAATTTATGGCCAAATCTTTTAACTGCCTCATTATAATTAAATAAGAGATGGGAAGATTCATCTCTTT
Organism: Protopterus annectens; assembly: GCF_019279795.1. Classification (NCBI taxonomy): domain Eukaryota; kingdom Metazoa; phylum Chordata; order Ceratodontiformes; family Protopteridae; genus Protopterus; species Protopterus annectens. The sequence goes on along the minus strand of NC_056730.1, from coordinate 74,324,156 downwards.
TAAGATATCATGTACCGCTACTCCTAGGAAGGGGTATAAATCCTTTACAGTTAATTCCTTAATAAATGGATATTTCTTTAAGTCTATCAGTTGATTACCAATAGTTATATTAGGATTTCCATCAAACGGTTGAAACATCATCATATATTTTAAAAGGTTCAAGGAGGCAAACAGAGTTTGAGTCGCCACTGCCCATACCTTGATGTGTTCCATTAACTCATATTTACTCAATGTTTTTATATTCAAAAATGGTACAGCTTTAACATTAATTCTCTTCCCTTTTATATGTTTATAATTTAGCAGTACCCATTTGGGTATCCATTTTCTATTTTCACTATCCAAGTAAGACACCCTTAAAATCCTATTGGCCTGAATCACTGTATAATACATCTCAAAATCTGGTAAATCCAACCCCCCCCCCTCGTTTCAGGAGCCATCAGTTTTTCATAGGATATTCTATATTTTCTTTCTGTATTCAAACGTCTGAAAAAGACCATTCAGAGTTTAAGAAATGTCATTAATGTGGTCATAAGCTTCCTCAGATGCACATGATTTGCATGTGTACTGCTTGAGCCCAGACCATTTAAACATAGTCTGTTCTATTTGTAGGAAGTTTAACCCACTAGCTATTGCGGATCGCAAGAAAAACTTGATTTTAAAAGGTCTGTTACCTTCTGCCTTTATGGAGGCAATTACTGGAGCTCAACCACCAAAACTATTTCTAAGGAGACTTCAAAAAAGTCCCTGAGACCTGTCTAGATCTTCCACTCCATCATTGACAGAACCTCCTGAAAAGAAACATAACACAAGTACAAAGGCTTCTGTACCAAAGCCAGTTTCTGGATCTCCAAAAACTTCATTCTTCTTCTTCAGATCTGAATACAGTGGATCCAAAGCTTCTTCCCAGACCTCAATATTCACCAACTATTGGCCTGGTGCCATCTAGAGTCCTGTCTCAGTTTTTGGAAAGACAGCATTCAAACTCCCCTTAAGCATCCTGGCATTCTTCCAGGAGTCTCACAGAAGTCAATGTGGATAGGATGACAATGAGATTTCTCTCAGCACAGATACAGATGGGTGTTCTCCAGGATTCTACCCCTTCAGGTCAGGAAGCCTTGGTTTGCTCTACTTCTCTATTACTGGCTCCTTCTCCTATGGGGCAGTCTATTTCAGAGCCCTTGGATCCGAGTTTACCCAGACTGCCTGAGTTGGATCTGAGGATATTTTTATCTTGGGCTCTGAGGATTTCTCTGAGTGGTCTGGCTCCAATGAGTTTGGAATTGGATGACTCTCGGAGCTGTAGTGTCCTTGCTGGATCCAAGGTGTTGGAGTCGACTCTGAAGTTGTTTTGAGCCATCTCTACTCCTTGGAGCATCGACATTGGACATCTCGGCTCTGACCTCCACCTCAAATGGAATGCCTTCAGGGCAGACAGAGACGATGCTGCAGAAGCATGACTTCTCAACTCTGTCGGCTTCTTTCTCCCTGGGACATTCTGCTTTTGAAGTGTTGGAGAGAGATGTTCTTTGTGTTTCACTGTTGCAGTCATTACATTTGGGTAATCTGATGGCAGGTTGTCCTCAGTTGGCCTGATTAACAAAGTCTTGGGTCCTGCGTCAGTTGCTGTCCCTTCTTCCATGACATCAAATTGTCAGGGGTATAAAACTTGCAGCCGATGCCATTGCATCAGTCTTTCTTGCCGTGCGGTGCCCAAAGCAGAAGCAGTTCGCAAGTGTCGGTCGGCCGAGTCCTGAAATTTTCGTTTTCGAGTTTCAGAACCAAAGTCTTCAACTAAAAGCTAAGTAACCCCGTTGGGGAAACTTTTTCTTGCTCCTTACTGATGTCAGTAAAAGTTAATTGTAATACTTGTGGGAAGCAAATACCTCATAAGGATTTCCATTTGTACTGTATTCCTTGCCTAGACCCTAACCATGACATTCCTTGCTGTCAGTTTTGTGCTTTATTTAATCAGCACACTATCCATCATTGGTACATTTTTGCTTCTAAATATTTTGGATCTCGGTTTAATTATCCAGAAATGACATTGGTTAGCCATCCGACTACTGGAATACCAAAAAAACGCAAAGAAAAAGACAGAGACAGGCTGTTGAGGTCCAAAACTGCCGATGACGCTTCTCCTAAGCCAGTTGCCAGTTTGCCGGTACTCAGTGACGCAATTTCGCAGCCCCTGATACTCGCTACTTCTGCTTCGCAGGCCTCTACTGAGACCCATTCAGAGTCCAGTATGCCATGAGATACTTTACCTATGGAACCTGCGGATGTCTCTACCTTGGATGGGACCGGAGCCGCTGTGCAGGCACTGGCTTTTGAGGGTGTATTCAGGCCTACAGATTTGTATATTAAACCGACACTAACTTTAATTTTAAGGCCAAAATCTCAATTTATGTCTAAGAAACAGATGCCCAGGCCACATGTGCAGGCCCCTATGCCTAAAAAACAATTGATCCAAATGGCTGAAGATTTAATTACTCTAATCAGGGGTAGTCAACCACCCCCCCTTCTAAAAGGCCTAGGGCTGAACTTGACTATGAATCTTCTGAACAGGATTCTGTTTCGTCTGACTCTTCTAATGAACAGGATTTGTCCATTCCTACTTATGAGGACTCTGATGCAGAGGATTACATTCCTTCTGCTTCTCCCCCTGAGGATTTTTCTTTTGGGGAAACTTTGCATACCTTAAGGAAACATTTCCACTGGGAAAGTCAGGATTTTTCTGAATCCAAAAAGAGGCGTAGGGATTTCCTTCTTCTTCCTCAGCATAGGCCTCTGGCTGTACCTCCTGTACTAGACATTGTTGATTATGTGTTTTCAGAATCCAGTATGGCCCCTGATTCCCTGCCTCTGGCTCCTTGTAAGCCAGACAGATACTACAGGGTTCCTGACTCCCACAAATTCCTTTTCAAAAATCCTGTTGTGGACCCTGAAACCATTTCTCAGGGGCCCAAGGGCATTAAGGCTTCTACTGCTAAAAATCCTACCCCTTCTGATAGAGACTCCAGGGCACTGGATAGATGAGGTAAGAAGGTTTATATTTCTGCAACCTTGGCAGTCAGGGCTTTAAACTGTCAATTCCATATGCTAAAATATCAATAGCATATCATGTGACTGCTTAAACAGAAAATTATGTTGATCTCTGACTGTGTGGAAAATAAGGACTTACAGGCTTTATTGCATTCAGCTGAACAAGTTGAAAAGCATACTTTGCAATGTGGTTTTGATTCTTTGGAGGCCTCTTGCAGGGCTGATGTTACTGGGTCTGTGCTTAGAAGGCATGCTTGGCTTAAGGAGCAATCTCTGCCTGATCATGTTAAAGCAAAATTGTTGGATGCTCCTTTGCAACAGGGCCATCTGGTAATAAGGCTGAAGAAGTTTTAAAAAAGATGGAAGATAAAGCTAAATCTATGCAAACTGTGAAAGATTTCTTACAAGTACAACCTCCAAGATTTAGTAGGCACTGGCCTACTAAGAACTGGTCCTTTCCAGTTCCTTTCAGAGTCACTCAAGCCAAACCCAGACATTCCAAAAGCACCAGGTTTCAGTCCCAAGGGTATTTCAGAGCTAAACAATGGGGTGCCTCCACTTCCAAATCTGGAAACAACAAGACACCTCCCTATGGTTAACAGTCTCAATGACTTTCCTTTAATATTTCCAAGCACTTGCCTATTAGCCACCCCTTTGGGGGAAAAACTGGCTCTTCATGCAAAAAAACTGGCAACTTATAACCCAGGACAAATGGGTTTTTAATATAGTGTCCCAGGGATACAGGTTTCATTTCCACACATTACCAACTCCAAACAGATGGCCAGACCTGTCCCCAAATCAGTGGGCAGAGGCTCAGAAACAAGTACTTCCCCTCCTAAACATGGGGGCTTTTCAACTAGTACCAGAAGAGGAAAAGGGACAAGGTTTCTATTCCAAACTTTTCCTGGTAACCAGAAAAGACAAATCATGGCATCTAATTCTGGATCTGTCTACTCTAAAACACCTTTCTGGACATTCCAAAATTCAAGATGCTGACTCTACACCAGTTACTTCCTATGCTAGGCAAAGATGCCTGGTTGGCAACTCTAGATTTAAAAGAGGCTTACCTGCATATTCCAATCAGGAAATCTTGCAGAAGATACCTCTGCTTCAAAGCAGGCTACTCTCATTAACAGTTCTCTGCACTGCCCTTTGGCTTATCTACTGCGCCCAGGATATTTACAAAGTGCCTGGCTCCAGTAATTGCATTTTGCAGACAAAGAAATATTCAAATATATCCATACCTGGACGACTGTCTAATTCAGGCTGAAAACAAGTCCATTCTTCTAAAACATCTGGCATTTGTAAAAAGGGGTCTAACTTGTCTTAGGGCACACCATAAATGAAAAGAAATCACAACTAGTACCCTCACAAAAAAATTACATTCCTGGATGAAAGCTTGAATACAACTGCCCAGATGACTTTCCTTATGCCAGAAAAGCAAATTCAGTTGGTGACTTACTTCAAACAGGTGGCCACAAAAACCCTGCTATCTGCAAGACAAATACTGCAAGCCTTGGGTTCATGGCCTTCTGCATTCTTCTAATTCCATATGCAAGACTGCATATGAGGAAACTTCACTGGTACTTAAAAAGTTTATGGAGTCAACATTGTCACAGCCTGGAAACAATGATTCCTGTCATACCTTGCCTGCAACTAGAGTTCCTATGGTGGACTGAGGCCTGCCACCAAAACAAGGGACTGCCATTCACACCACCCCCTGCCACCCAAACCCTAACTACAGATGCATCAGACTATGCATAGGGAGCTCATCTGGCAGGGAAGTGCATTCAGGGCAAATGGAGCCCAAATCAAATGCACCTTCATATCAATCAAAAAGAAATGCTAGCTGTACAGAATGCACTGACAGCCTTCAAGGACTACCTTCATCCAGGACAACAAATGGTAAAGACGGACAACACTACAGTTATGTGGTACATAAACAAGCAAGGGGGTACACATTCCTACTCCCTCTGCAGACTAGCCACACCCTTGAGCTGTCAGGTACAACTACAAGCTCAATTCCTGCCAGGAAACCAGAATATCTTGGCAGACAAACTAATCAGAAATCTCATGGACCCACACGAATGGAAACTGGAACCACGGATTTTCAACATATTGACACACAATTGGGGGAGCCCAGACACAGATCTTTTTGCCTCACCCAAGAACTACCAGTTGAACAAATTTTGCACAAGAACTCACAAAAAAGACTGGAAAGTGGATGCTCTGTCTTTCAGCTGGGAAAATCTATCAGTCTATGCCTTTTCCCCTCTGCCTCTGCTCTCTAAAGTTCTACTAAAAGTCAAAAAGGACAAACCAAAAATGATTTTGATTGCTCCAGTCTGGCCTCGCCAACATTGGTACCCACTCCTATGCAGTCTGTCACAAATTCCTCCATGGCAACTGCCTCAGACACCCTCCTTGCTGTCTCAGCAACACAACCAAATTCTGCACCCTTAGCTCCAAACATTGAATCTTGCAGCTTGGCTAAACACTTAAATTCCCCTTTAGCATCCCTCAGCAAACCTGTGATGGATGTCATTTTGGAGGTGAGAAGACCCAGTACTAGAAAATCTTAAGCTGACAAATGGAAAAGATTCTGTGCCTGGAATCAATCTCAAGGGATAAGCACAGCAGTGCCCAATTTACCTCAGATTTTACAATACTTAACTGAGATGCTTCACAAGGGCCTGTCTTTTTCTTCCATAAAAATCCATGCCTCAGCCATTTCAGCTCATTACAACACAAAATCCCTCCTCTTCTCTCATCCTCTGCTAAAGCAGTATCTCAGAGGGGCCAAAAACTTGAGACCACCCAGGAGAGCTCCAACCCCTACCTGGGACCTTATCTTTGTATTGGAGAAACTCAGTCTACCTCGTTTCGAGCCAGCTGCTACTGCAGACCTAAATTTCCTTTCCTGGAAAACCGCCTTCCTTTTAGCAATCACTTTGGCTAGAAGGATTTCTGAACTACAGGCCCTCATGGCAGTGGAGCCCGTCATCATCTTTCATATGGACATGGTATCACTAAGGACCAATCCATCCTTCATGCCCAAGGTGGTATCCAGTGTGGCTCTTAATCAGTCCATTCATTTGTGAACTTTCTTTCCCAATCCACAGAACAAGGGAGAGCGAATTCTGCATTCATTGGATGTACACAGACAACTTAGATTTTACTTGGGCAGAACTAAATCCCGAAGAAGATCTGAACAACTGCTGGTAGCATTTGCTGCAGGGGCAGAGGGAAAGTCTATATTCCCCTGATTAGAGTCTATTTCAAAGCAAACCATTTCCAAATGGATAAGCCATTGTATTCATTTCTGCTATAAGCACCATGGAAAATCTATCCCCCAGGGAATCAGATCCCATTCCACCAGGGCTGCATCTACTTCTGCAGCCTTTCTCAGAGGTGTTCCTACCAGGGATATTCTAGAAGCTGCTACCTGGAGTTCAGTTCATACTTTCACCAAGCAGTATCATTTACCAATTTTTTCTAACTCCAGAGCTGGCTTTGCCACTGCTGTTTTGCAGGGCCATATAGCCGGTCCAATTGCTGTATAAATCCATCCTCCCTACCTTAGCTTTGGGAATCTACCCAAATGTAATGACTGCAACAGTGAAACATGAAGAACATAGTACAGTTGTGTACACTTACCATAAATGTAGATGTTCGAGTGTATTCACTGTTGCAGTCCTGGTTACCCTCCCTCCAGCCCCCTGTTTTTTTTTCTCTTACTATGCCTCTACTTTCTTTTACTACACTTAAAAGCCTTTTTGGTGTATTTGCTTTTGTTTGGAGGTATATTTTTGTGTTTTAAATTATTTATATATATTTTGCTCCCCATTTGGGGGGGGGGCACCTGACATCTGGGGCAAGAAAAACTGATGTAATGGCGTTGGCTGTATGTTTTATACCCCTGACGACCTGATGTCATGGAAGAAGGGACAGCAACTGACGCAGGACCCAAGACTTTGTTAATCAGGCTGACTGAGGGCAACCTGCCTGCAGATTACCCAAATGTAATAACTGCAACAGTGAATACACTCGAACATCTACATTTATGGTAAGTGTATACAATTGTACTTTTTCTCTGCTTTGGCAGGGCAGATGGTCTCTCCCCTCTTGGATCTCCCTTCAGGGTCCCGCGTCTCTGCCCCTTGAGCCTCAGCATTCGATTCCATAGGGACAGCCAGCCCAAAAACTACAGGCTACCCAGCAGGGTATCACAATCTCTTCTGATACTTCAGTGGAGCATCCCACTGAAGAAGTACCTCAGAAGAGAAGGTGCAAAAAGAGGCACTTAGATTTCCCACAGGAATCTGTCACTGAAGATATTGATTTCGATGAAGGGGAAGGATTCCTAAGATCACCACCTGAAGATGTCATCCTAGAGATCCTTAAACAAATGGGTAGCTGGTCCTCCAACAATCCCTTTCAGGAAGAATCTGTATGCCTGGAAGCATTTGGATCTAGCCAATCTACCTCCTGGGTGACTCCACCTGCTGATGAGCTGATTGATTTGATCTTTAAGTGGGTGTGAAAGGAGCCTGACTCGGTTGAACCTGTCCCCAAGAGACCTCATCAGATTTTGGCACCACCTGCAGGAAGGGAATTTTGGAGTGAGGGAGTACCTGTAGATGCTATGGTTGTGGTGGCAGCCACTAAAAAGGAACTTGTGGAATAGAGTTCCAGTGTCCATTCCCCTAACAGGGAGTCTAGGGCTTTGAACAGAGTCTGGAAGTGTGTCTTTGCTTCAGTGACTTTTACCCTCAGGTCGCTGAATTACCTGGCACACTTTACAAGACTGCAGAGGGACTTGATTAAGGAACTGTCAGAATCCCTTTTTGGGACCACTTCTGTGGCCTCAATTTGGCAACCCTTCAGTCTGTCTCAAATTCTTCCATAAGGTTTATCTCTGATGCAGCTGAGGGGACCTCAAGGGTAGCACGATCAGGCATTTCCATCAGGAGGCATGCCTGGATGCTCTTGTGTGACTCTGCAGAGCCCTTCAAGTACCCTTCCCTCATTGCTCCTTTTGATGGAACCTTTTTATTTGTCCCCCAAGTGAAGGACACTCTCCAGGTACGAGCAGAATGGAAAGACCCTCAGTATGAGTATGTTTTTCTGTCCCTCAAAGGACCTTCTGTAGGAACCAAGAGGGAGAATGAAAAATGTGGTTCAAAAAATCCCAGGGTCCTTTCCTAGATCCATGTGGAGATGGTGCTTTCAGAGGCAGAGGGGGGAACTCAAATGGAAGATGCCACCCATATGACGGGTGGCCCACAGAACCAAGGGTCAAGGGATCTTTTTTCTCCAGCAAGACCACACCAGTGCTCCTGAAAGGAAGCCTGATTGTCCCCCATGTCTGCACCAAAGAGACTTGCTAGACATCGCACAAGATTTGTGGGTGCAGAGGATTGTTTCCAGAAGGTATATCATTCCCTTTTCCCTTCCACTTCCATCCTCATGCATGTTTCCTGATGTTCCACCCAATTCAGGAAAACAGAAGCACTAGAAATACGAAATCTGCTAACAAAAAGTCATCCAAGAGGTCCCACCAGACCAGATAGAATCTGGAACTTACTCAAGATTCTTTTTAGTGCCAAAGAAAATAGGGGACGGGAGACCCATTTTGGATTTCAGCAACTTGAACAAATCAATTTGACACACAAAGTTTTGGATGGTCATAGTTCACTCTGTTTTGCCCCGTTTTGGGCAAGGACAGTTGTATATGCTCGGTAGACCTTTAACACATGTTCTATCACAGAAAAATTAACAGACAGTCCAGAAGGTACTTAAGCTTCCAGCTGGGAGCCAGTCATTACCAGTTCAGAGCCCTGTCTTCTGGCTTCACCACAGCCCTCAGGGTGTTCACCAACTGCATGGCAGTGGTAGAAGCTTACTTGAGACTGCAAGGATTCCGGTTGTTTCATTATCTAGATGACTGACTCATTACCCCGACCAGGCATCTACTCATAACAATGAGAGATCAGGTACTTCAAACTTGCTCCCTTCTAGAAGTTACCATAAATTACAGCAAATCTCAAAACCATCTTGGGTACTGGAATCTGTAGGAACAGTTTTCAACAGAGTATCAGCAACCACCTTTCTTTCTCTTGCAAGAGTACAGCCTGTCAGATTCCAGGTCAAAAAGATAATTCACAGTACTAAGATTTCAGCAAAATTGATTCTACAAGTCATAGGATCATTATCTGCGGCCATAATTTTAGTTCCTCTAGAGAGATTCCGCATGACGTTAGCAACTCAATTGTTGATTCTTTATCAATATGTCAGTCCAAATAAAAAGCACTCAAGCGTGCAAAAGGTATTTTTGGTGGTGGATTTGCTGCGATCAAGTTCTTCAGGGCCATCCTTTCATTCTCCCTCAGGTCAAGGCCATAGTGGCCCTGGATGGTTCCCAGATTGGTTGGGGGGGAGGGGCAATTCCTAGGGAAACAGTCCAAGGCACTTTGTCCTTAAAGAGGTCAACATGTGTATCAACGTCCTAGAAATGGGAGCAGTACTGTTAACGTTGCAAGCATTCCAAGACTTTCTCCTTTCAGGGCCAATTGTGATTTAAATTGATAATATGTCAGTAGTCTGGTACATAAACAAGGAGGAACCAAGTCTTACCCCTTGTGCTGAGAAGCCCTCAGAGTGTGGCTAAGGGTGATCTCTTCCAACCACTTTCTAATAGCAATGCATTATCCTGGGGAAGTCCAACGTGATAGCAGAAAAGCTGAGCAGGTCACATCTTCTACCTTATAGAGTGGTGCCTCAACAGAAAAGTGGCAGATATGATTTTCTGTCAGTGAAGCCAGCCTTGCTGTGATCTTTTTTGCTTCTTCCCAAAGCAACAAATGCAGCAACTTCTTTGCCCTGGTCTCCCCACTGGAGAAAATCACTGAGGGATGTTCTGCTCCACTGTTGGCCCCCCGGTCTTCTTGGTGCTTATTCCCCAACTCCCTTGATCCCCACATTTCTGCAGAAAGCTTGCCAGGTTGAAGAGTAGAGTCATCCTCATTGCACCTTGCTGACCTTGACAGATTTGGTTCCCCTTTCTTTGGCCTCATCTGATCTACCAACCTTGGATTCTGGATCCGATTCCAGACCTCCTGTCTCACCCAAATATGCTTCATCTGGATATTACAAACCTAAAGCTGACAGCATGTTTTTTCCACGTCCTTTAACAGCAGTCTATGCTTCCTTCTTCTTTGTGTCAAATACTTTTATCTTCCCATAAAACTTCTACAAGGAAAAGTTATGGAAGAGTTTTGTTTTTTGGGAGCATCAGAAACCTATTGATCCTCTTACAGCCCCTGTATAGAGTGTCCTTGAATTTTTGGCAATGATTTTTAACAAAGGCGCTAGCTCCTCAACCGTTAAGAGTTCAGTTGGTAACAATCTCTAAATTCCATATTGGATTTGAGAATTCTTCCCTGGCTTCACCTAAACTTTGTAAGGCCTTCTTAACAAGCACTGATTTGTTGAGATCACCTTATAAAGACCCTACTTCACAATGGGACTTGAATTTAATACTACAGGCCTTAACTCATTCCCCATTTGAACCAGCAGTAAATTGTGATGTTAAATTTCTGACTTGGAAAACTGTCATTCTAGTGTCTATTACCTCTGCTAGAAGAATTTCTGAACTTCAAGCATTGTCCTACAAGCCTTCCTACTTGATTTTTCATAGGGATAGAGTAACAGTACGAACTGATCCTTTACCTCTTAAGGTCGTTTCAGAATCCAGTATCAACCAGTCTATTAATCTGCCTGTCTTTCCAAAATTTGAAAACCAAGGAGAATATGGTGCACTTCTTAGATGTTCATAGACAGTTACATTTCTGCTTACATAGGACAAAAGAATTTAGAAAATCTGATAAACTATTTGTCCTTTGCTGATGCCAAATTGGGGAAATCAGTTCCAAAGGTAAAATTGGCAAGATGGTTTTCTGACTGTACATCTTTTGCCTACAAATAGTTGAGTATTTTATTACCAAAACCTTTAAGAACCCACTCATCTAGATCCATGAAACGTCATCAGAGTTTTTATCTAGGCATTCTATGAATGTGACATAGATGTAGCTGCAACTTGGGATAATCCTCATACCTCTGTTATTCATTACAAACTAGAGCTGGTCTCAGTGGGGAGAGCAGTCCTTGTCTCAACCATGCTAAGGAATATCCTTCCTTAGAGTCCACCCAGTATTTCAGGTAGCAGTACATAGACCAAGAAACTTTGAACTGTTTGGAAAAAGAAGCCTCTGAGGAAGTGCGGAAATATAAACAACAAAACCTAGATATCTTTGAAAAGTATAAAAAAGAATATGGAGGTGAGAAAGAAAGAGAGGTTTGATATGGTGTAATATTTATGCAAAGGCAAAAGCCAAATTAATCAACATAAGGAAATCAGTCCCAACAATATTCAAAGAGAAATACAGGCAAATGCATCAAGACATTGAAAATTTCACACTATAAAAAATATCACAGAGAGAGAATGTAGAAAAGATTAGTAAAATAGATGTTAAAAAATAGAAGCTGAAGTTATGGAGTGCCTACAAAGTGAAGGATTTGATGTAGAAGGTTTAACATAGGTTACATCATAGCATGATGGAACGAGTCCCCAAAGTAAAGAGAAACAGAAAGATCAGGAGACATCTGAAGAAGCAATATGGACATGGGAAAGAAAAAGAGATTTACAATGGTGCAATATCTATGCAAAGGAGAAAGCAAAACTAATCAAGTATATTTGGGGCTGCTCTCCTTTATTGAAGAGAAATACAGGCAAAGGAATCCAGACAGGGAAAACTATACAGTACAAAAAGTAAGAAGACAGAGGAAAAGTAGAAAAGGAGATTAGTAATGGAGAAGTTAAAGAATAGAAACTGAGCTTATGGAGTACCTCCAAAGTGAAGGATTCAATGTAGAATATTTTATTCAGAAAGCACCAAAAAAAGGATAGAGCTGTAGACCTCCAAATTAAGGGGGAAACCAGTGGAACAGGAAGCAATTGGTCAGGTGCCATATGAAGATATTTTGGAACCCTCCACAGGAAACCAGTATAAATGTTCACTTGAAGCTGGACAGCAACAGATGGAACAGGAAACTGGAAACTCTGATACAGTTAATGTTGAGGATTGATAGGTCAGTGAGTTTCCATGTGACAGACCAAACGTTTATAGCACAGGATGAAACTGAAGAGAATGTGCCACAGGAAGATGCAATAGAACTTTCTATAGAATGCCCGCAGGAAATGGAAAACAAAAAATGCGCCCTCAGTTTAGAAGGAAACAAATGAAGAGAAGAGTTGCTTAACTTAATAGAGATAAACATATTAAGATCAATGAAACAAATAGACTGCAGAAGATCAATAAAACCCAAAAAGTCAGAAGTTTGATGAAACAAATGAACACAATAATTAACACTGTCCATAGAGATCCATGCGATATAACAGAAGTAAACAGGATATATTACTGTGCAACTAAATAATTGATAAAGTTGTACCACACAAACACAGGGTAGTGAGGAAGAGAAAGGGGAGAACTTGAATACTGTCATGGAAGTATCGCATAAAGAAAACTATAAAGCAACTCAGACAAGAAGTGTCACTGTTGGAGGAGTATCGAAGAGGGAACAGCTCAACATAAATATTCAGAAAGACATGATAACAACAATGCACAATATTATAATGGATCAGAATCTATCATGCATTATTACAAATAAACTAAACATATCACAGGCAGAAAAACTTAGACAATATGCAGATAAATATAAAGGAAAAGTACAAAATAAGCAATTTAATGATGACCCAAAATGTTTTATAGAGAATTGGGAAACAAAATAAAAGGAATTGAAAGACCACCCAAAAAAGAAGAAATAAATACATTTTGGAGAAGTATTTATGAAGATCCTGTGGAACATAAAAATATTGAATAGGAGAAGTAAAAGAAAGTGCAAGACATTTGCAAGACAAATTTGCAAGACAACCAATATGTCAGCATTAGGGCTCCTTTAAAAGGACGTAGTGCCAAGTGATTCTTAATAACAGTTGCTTTTAATAACAGTTGGTTTTAGAGATTGAGAGTACATATACACACTAGAGTTTTTATACTCTCTAATAATTTTTATACTCTCTAATATTTAATGCACAGACTATGGCGAGCATTTTTTATATTGTTGATATGAATACAGTTTTGGTTATTATAGGCTAATGTGCTTTTTATATTTTACCAGGACTTATCAGTAAGTCTAACATTATTATTTCATTTTATGCATATTTAGTTGAAAAATGCATTTCACATAAATTTATGTCCATACAGTTCCATATGTTCATAAACAAAATCTTTTATCTTGTTTATCTTGTTTATCTAATATTCTATACACTTTAATTATGTAGACTTTAACATTGTTATGAGTTTTTTGTTCTGCTAATGAGCTTAAGTTTTTCTTGTTCTCATTTCATTCAATCACATGGTTTTATATCTGACTGTATTGTCGCCTACAATGTTTTATTTGATTTTGCTGTCCAACATCAAGTGAGACACTTATATGGATTTTCTCATCTGTGCACTTATATATTCATTTATTTGCTTGTTCTTTTACATTGATAGTTATTTAGATATTTTACATATTTATATTTATATAAGAAATGAGCATACAAGAGTTTTGCAGGATATATTGCTTTACAATTTGCTGCTACAATAACTTTTTAACTTTTTCCACTTTTTAACCGTTCAACTACATTATTAAGACACAAGCAACAGCATTTACTATCAGATTGTTTTATTTAATTGAATGATTTTAATTGGGTTAATTAAATTGATTGATTGTTTTAGAAATACCTATATATATCTGAGTTCTAAGCTGTTAGTTGTAAGGATCTGAAGAAGCGTGTCTTAGTACACGTGAAAGCGCTTGTCTTTTTACAATAAACATTCGTATCCATTTATTGTGGTGGTCCGCTTCCAGTTTGTTTTAGACATTTAATGGTACAGGATATGAAATGGGATGAAGTAACAGCCCTGCCAGAGAGCTTGAAATAAAGTTAAGAAAAGCTTCTAATTGGAAAACACCAGGCCCAGATGTAGTACCTAACTTCTGGTTAAAAGTACTAACATATCTGCATGAAGATTTAGCCATGAGTAAGAACTATTTATATGCATACCTCAAAAAGACACCAAACTGGCTAACAACAGGAAAAACAATGCTCCTACTTAAGAGTGAACCTGCAAGCTATCCTAAAAATTATAGACCGATAACTTGCCTTCCGACAATGTATAACACTGAAATTGATGCCAGCAGAGTTTATAGTCATTTGGAAAAAAAACTCAGTCGTGGCAATACAACAAAAGGGTAATAAAAGAAAGTCATATGGAGCAAAGGATCATTTGTTAAAAAATGTAATAGTGGAGAACTGTAAAATGGGGAAGAATTTAAGTATGGCATAGATTGACTACAAAAAAATCATTTGATAGTATCCCACATTCATGGATAAAAGAGTGCTTAAAATATATAAGATACATCCTACACTGATCACCTATATTACAGTGACCATGAAACAGTAGCAGACCACTATTCACTTAAGCTATGATAAAGGACAAGCTGTTATTCCAGGGATAAAAATCCAAAGGGGATATTCTAGGATGACTCTCTGTCACCACTGCTATTCTGCCTTGCCCTTAACCCATTAAGCTGTCTACTTAGCTTGGGCTATGGCTATAATTTGGCTCCTAGAAAACAACAATGTGTAAAGACTTCTCATCTTCTTTTTGTCGATGATTTAAAACTATATAGCTCATCAGATGAGAAACTGAAAGCACAATTGCAAGTTGTCAAAACTTTTTCAGATGATATAAGAATGTCATTTTGTCCTGATAAATGTGCAAAACAACTTCTAAAGCAGGAAAACTGCAGCACCAAGAAAACATCAGTTTGGGACAATAATGTGAAATAAAAGAACTAGAGCAAGAGGCAGTGTGTAAATATTTGGGAATTGATGAAGGATCAACAATAAACATGAACAAATGCAAATAAAACTTGGTAAGGAATATTTTAGAAGACTTAAATTAAAACAGGTTTGGCCTTTAGGGACAAAATCCAAGCTATAAACCAATTTGCTCTTCCTGTCCCAACTTATGGTTTTGGAGTGATTGACTGGCCCAAAATATGTTGGATAGCTTATCTAGGAAAACAAAAAGGATGCTTCATGCTCATCAGATTATTTATAAAAATCAGTGTATACCAAGATTATATATTCCCCGTTCTGAAGGAGGGATGGGCCTTCTTAAAATTGATTACATGTATAGATCTGCTGTCATGGAACTCCACACACATCTGCTGACCTCACAGGACCAAAACTTAGTGAAAGTTTTGCAACATGAGGAGAATAAATCAAAGATGACTTCCCTGCTTAAGCTAGCAGAAGAATCAGCATCAAGCAGTAATGGAAATCAAACCACAAGTAGATAATAATCAGGTAGCAACTGAATGTGCCAAAAAAACAAAAGAAAGAATATAAGGTGAAGAACCAGATGAGAAGGCAAGAAATGTGGAAAATGCATAAATATAGTTGCAAGTATAGAAAACGTCTGGAAGAACCTCATGTTGATCAGGAATGAACACAGGAATGGTTAAGGAGAGGCGAATTTAAACCAAGAGATGAAAGGTTAATATTGGCAGCCCAAAACAGTAGGCTATGTATACATGGGTTTTCAAAGTCCATTAAACATGAGGGAGAAACAGACAAACATAGGTTTTGTAAAACAAAATTGGAAACAGTTGCACACCTCATTGCTGGTTGTGATATACTAATGGCAGAAGGACTGTATACTGAAAGGCATAATAATGTGACAAGAGTGCTGCACTGGGGATTGTGCAAACATTACGGTATTGAAGTGGTTAAAAAACGCTGGAAACATGATCCACAAAGCATCATTGAAAATGATGATGTTATATTACATGGGATCATCCATTACTAACCGTTCAAAAGATGGATGCTAAAAAACAGATCTAGTGATCCAAGAAAAGAAGACAAAAGTAGCATTGATCATTGAAATTGCCACACCCAGTGACTAGAGTGATCTGCATACAGAGAGGCACAAAGTCATAAAATATCAGGATTTGCAAGCAGAAATGAGAGAAATGTGGAAGAAAGACACCCAGATAGTTCCAATAGTAGTTGGAGCAACAGGTCTTCTGAAAAGGGATCTATAATCCTATTTAGATATGCTACCAGTACATGTAACTCCATATGAATTGCAGAAGGAATCATTACTGGGCACATTGCGGGTGCTGCAAAGAGCACTTTTGGCTGACATCAAAGATTGAGACAATACTAATTTCATGAACTTTAATCTTACTTTGACTTAGGAATGGGGTCTATTCCTTTTGTGGTATTAGAAACCCAAATGTTTTGAAGAAATTAAAAACTGGAGACTGTGTCCCAACTGTTGAAGAATGAATGAAAATTGACAGCATTAGATAAGAAGTTAGGTACTCACCTTAGCGTTCCATCTATGTTGTGTCCATATTTATTCTTCCTTAACTCCCCTCCAACCAACCCCCAACCGTTTAACAATGATTTCTGGAAGAATGAGCAGTTTTAGGGACTCCTCTGGTCCTACTGTTGAGCTCCAGATAATGGATTTCTGAAACCAGAAATTCAGAGTAATATTTCTTACTTTTCCTAACCTAGAAAACAAGATTTGAGGTAAGTTAGGGATTGGTGCATTGTGAGTAAGGGAGAAGCTCTAGAACTTTATGGTTACCTTGAGGAATGGTAACAGCTGAGTCAGATCTGAGGATCAGATCCAAACCTATCTGTTGAGGAAGAATGAAAATGAATCTGTGCTACCAAAGGAAGAAGTACCATATCCAACTACCCAAATAAATCCTGCAAGCACGATGAAATAACGTACTGTTTATTACAAAAAACAAAAAAAATCACATAAAGCGTTTTTCGTCAGGCCACATAGCCCAACTTCTTCAGATAATTATACAACATAGGACATAAACTATATAGGAAGTGAAAAGGAAGTGAAAAGTCAGCTGGTTCCTGAATCAACAGAAATCAGTTGCTCTTAAAGTGGCAACCACCTTCATTCATTACCTAAAATATATAGCTTAAACAGCTGTCATCTACGCATTGTTTTAAAACTTATTTTAAAATAATAGACAAATATTGTAAAAAGATCTAAAACCAATAATTATCTATTATGAAATATTAATGCAGTTAAAGTTAAAATTATATATATGTAGTTATATTTTTATTTTTATGTTCTAGTATAATAAACGTTAAAAGCATGTGGATAAAAACATGTAAATAAAAAACAGCAAAACCTGACTTAAGAAGCTGAAAGTCAAATCCACTCTAAGACAATAGTATGCATAGACCATTTTAAGCACAACATAATAGTCAACTCCTAACCAAATTTTTAAGTTGTAGTATACACTTAATTGAATACATTTCATTAATGCCTGGAGGGTAACATGCACAGGTACGTAATTGCCAACTCAATTCTAATTTCTGTAAGAGCAAGGAAAGAGGCCCTCCTCTAGGGTCATAGGGAATACAATCTATAGCCCTAAAAGTAAAATCATGGGTGGGTGCTTTCATAAAATACTGGCCAATGCATTCTCTGATTTGTTAGACCTAATAGTGTATGTGTGTTTGTAAACCCTGTCCCTAAGCCTTCCGTCAGTTTTTCCAATATAGAAGGCAGGACAGGTCTGACACTTAGCCAGGTATACCACTCCCTTGGAGTTACAATCAAATTTGTACTTAGTATTGTATTCAAAACCTCTTATACTAAATTTTGTTCTTTGCTCCATATATTTACAATAGGGGCATGACAAACACTTATTCATACTTGCATGGTTAAATGTAGTAGAGTTTGAGTACCGAGTTTCCACTAGAATCTTAAGTTTTTTCCTTTTCTATAAACTATTTTAGGGAAGTCAATAGGGCCTCTTGGTAAATGTGTATCCATGTTTATCAAGTCCCAATTTTTTCTTAAAATATTTATAAAATCATAACTGTCTATACAATACATAATAATAAGTCTGTTTTCATTTTCATTTAGTGTCCCATCCTGTAATGTACAACTATGTATTTCTAAACTCTGGTTACTTGATAATATTGCTTTGTAAAAGCTCACTTCTCTTTTATTTTTCACCTCCTGACAAATTTCTTGTAGGAGTGAAATAGGATAACCACTCTTTTTAAACATGTCCATAAGTGTTGAGCATTCTTCAATGAACTGGTTGTCGTCTGTAACCAGTCGAGCTGCCCTTAACAACTGAATGTTTTTGTTGGGCCGGATGGCAGCTACTATAGTGAAGAAATGCATTTGAATGTTTCCTTTCTATAAATCCTGGCTTTAAAACAATGGTTTTGTCTATCCTTACTTAAATCAACATCCAAGTAAGCAATTTTATCCTGTGAAAAATTATATGTGAATTTTAAGAATGCACTAGTGTTGTTTAAGTAAGTTAAAAAGTTAGAAGCCTCCTGTTGGCTTCCCTGGAACAGGATAAATATGTCATCCAGGAAACATATATAGTATTTAATCTTACTTGTGTATGTAATTACACCAAAGACATGTTCATGTTCCCAGTAGGCCATTACTAAATTTGCAAATGTACTATCACATGGAAAGCCCATTGCCACTCCTATTTTTTGTAAGTAATATCTGTTGTTAAAAGTGATGTAGTTGTTGGAAAGAACTGTATCCAGTAATTCAGCCATCAATTTTATTTCATTCTGAGGGGTTCCCATATCATGTAGTAATAAACTCACCCATTCAATTCCCTCTGTGTGGGGAATTGATGAATACAAGTCTTTCACATCTATTGTGAGAAAGTTTAAATCATCTTGGTATTGTAGATGGTTTATATTGTCCAAAAATGTCCAAGAATCTTTACAAATGTACCTTTGTTGAGCCATATATTTCTTTAAAGTGTGGCCAATAAATTTAGAGCAATCATATGTAATACTAGCTCTAGCATCGACCAATGGTCTCATTGGTGGGTTGTCTATGCATTTATGTATTTTTGGTACTCCAAAAATAGTAGGCATCATTGGGGCCGACATATGTAAATAATTTGCGACAGTCATATCTATCCTTGCTTCAATGAATAATTCTTCAAGAAATACCCTAACTCTTCTATAAGCTGTGTTTAATTCGTTCTTTGATACCTCCTCATAAGTGTCACTTTCTAAAATGGTCTGAATTTTATTGTTGTAGTCATCCAAGTTGAAAGTAACTATGCCCCCTCCGTTATCTGGTTTCATGGTCATGACGTGTGCTTGTTGCAAATACATAATAGGTTCATAGGTAGATACTAGGCTATCTGCCCTAGAGCATTTATAAGCCTAGCCAGAGTGTATTTGGCTTCCGCCTCCCTATTAGATTAGCCTACTGTGCCTCTGTAAAGTAGGTCACAGAAGGTACCCTTTTGAGATTAGTGCTTGTTTTTCTTGCTTGGTGATGTTGTAGTTAAAACTAGTGGTGTATTCATTATTCATCTTGTTTACTTTGTGAAAAATATCTAACATACATATTTTTTCAAACAAAGCCACGTCCGGATGGGAATGGGGGCAAAATGTACTAGTAATATAAAATGGTGTGATAGAGGATGGTGCCTCTCCTAGTAGTAAGTTTAAATTCAACTTCCTAATGAATAATTTAAAATCAGTAATAAACTCTGCTACGTTGGTTCTACATGAAGGAACAAAAGTGAAACCTTTAGCTAATAAATTAGCTAAAGTAGTGTCAACATGAAAGTCAGAGTAATTAAAAATCTTAAAGTCCCCAGTAGAATTGTATACAATAGTAACAACTGGTTCTTCTAACAATGCATTCTCTTCATCTGGTTTCTCCTGCTGTGTCGGTTCTGCAGTGGAAAGATCCATAGTGCCCGCATTAGTATGTTCACTAGTTACTGGTGTGAATGATAGTACGTTTTCTTCGTGCCTTGCCTCAGGTTGTACCCCGAGGCAGAAACTTGAAAATCCTGATTACCAAAGCCATTTTGGTTTCTTGGACCATAGTGGGCATTGTGGAAGTTATTACCCTGGTTAGCTGCATTGAGTCTATTGATTTGAACCCCATTTGAATTAGTCTTGTACTTTTTGTTGCTATTGTTGATGTTGTTATTACCTTTCTTTTTGGGTATTTGTGTCCAGTCCTCTTCAAATTGGTCCAGTTCATGCATGTCCGTAGTTCTGCCAACTCCCTCTGCTGTCATACCCTGACTTTGGTCCCTAATGTTATCAAAGTTCATCTGGGACAAAGGAGGTGCTGGATATGCCAAGCCCTTATCATAGGCTTCCCTATCATGATTTAGTTTCTTGACTTTGTTGTTTTTTAATTTCTCAAGGTAATGATCAATAGTAGAAAATGATCTTTCATATTCATACTTATAACGAAAAAAGTCACTGTCTCTCTCTATTTCACCGTCTAACCTAGTAGCTTCCTGTAGTAAGTCGTCTGCAGTTTTTTGGTAGTGCTTACTTATAAGCTGTAACTGTTCAATACCATGATTATTAAACATTTTTATTAAGTCCTGGTGAAATTCCGAACCTCCTACCAGCCCAGTAGGATATTGCCAAATTTGAAGACATTTTGGAACTATGCCTTCGCTGATACATTGTTTAAAATAAGCTAGTTCCAAATGTAGTTTTTGTATTTAAGTAATTTAAGTCTAATAGTTAAAGTTTACCATTCAAAGTTTCAGTTTGTACATTTTCAGTAATTAGCTCTCCTTGTGTTCGAGCTGTATTAGAAAGCTGAAAGGTTGGTAACTGTTCTGACCAATAAGAAAAGTCAAAATTAAAGTTCAGGTTTGTTGCTGATCCATTGGAAGTGCGCTGTCTTTGTAAAACATGGCCTTCGCCTCTGTTACGTCCACATTCCAACTCTTCTTGCGGTGTGGGGTGAATAGACATGTTGAGAAGAGGGTTCTCATCTGGTGTATCCATACAGTTATCAGACAAAGGACTTACTAGATTCTGTTGTTTAGAAGATGGTAATAAAGGTGCTTTTGTTGTAATGGGTGGCGCTATAGGTTTCCCAGCCAAACTGTCAACTCTAGCCGCCAATACATCAAGCTGTTTAGATAATTTAAGCACCAAAGCCGATAAAGTAGATAGTGCTCCTTCCGTTTCATTCATACCTCCATCTGGGTCAGAAGTGAGGGAAGCAGATACATTTGTAGGCTCTTCCATGAGAAACAAATGAAGCTAAGACACAAACTGAATCCGTACTACCAAAGGAAGAAGCACCACAGTGTATCCAACTGCCCAAATAAATCCTGCAAGCACGATGAAATAACGTACTATTACAAAAAACAAAAAATCACATAAAGCGCTTTTCGTCAGGCCACATAGCCTAACTTCTTCAGATAATTATACAACATAGGACATAAACTATATAGGAAGTGAAAAGTCAGCTGGTTCCTGAATCAACAGGAATCAGTTGCTCTTAAAGTGGCAACCACCTTCATTCATTACCTAAAATATATAGCTTAAACAGCTCTCATCTACGCATTGTTTTAAAACATTATTTTAAAATAATAGACAAATATTGTAAAAATATCTAAAACCAATAATTATCTATTATGAAATATTAATGCAGTTAAAGTTAAAATTATATATATGTATTTATATTTTTATGTTCTAGTATAATAAACGTTAAAAGCATGTGGATAAAAACATGTAAATAAAAAACAGCAAAACCTGACTTAAGAAGCTGAAAGTCAAATCCACTCTAAGACAATAGTATGCATAGACCATTTTAAACACAGCATAATAGTCAACTCCTAACCAAATTTTTAAGTTGTAGTATACACTTAATTGAATACATTTCATTAATGCCTGGAGGGTAATATGCAAAGGTACATAATTGCCATCTCAATTCTAATTTCTCTAAGAGCAAGGAAAGAGGCTCTCTTCTAGAGTCATAGGGAATACAATCTATAGCCCTAAAAGTAAAACCATGGGTGGGTGCTTTCATAATGTGCCTGGCCAATGCGATCTCTGATTTGTTAGACCTAATAGCGTATATGCGTTCGTAAACCCTGTCCCTAAGCCTTCTGTCAGTTTTTCCAATGTAGAAGGCAGGACAGGTCTGACACCTAGCCAGGTATACCACTCCCTTGGAGTTGCAATGAAATTTGTACTTAGTATTGTATTCAAAACCTCTTTAACTAAATTTTGTTCCCTGCTCCATATATTTACATTTATATAGACTCAGTGCAGCTAACCAGGGTAATAACTTCCACTATGGTCCAAGAAACCAAAATGGCTTTGGTAATCAGGATTTTCAAGTTTCTGCCTTGGGGTACAACCTGAGGCAAGGCACGAAGAAAATGTACTATCATTGTTGAGACTAACTGCGGTGGTGGTGCTGTCACAGTTAGATTCTCAGTTAAAGCTTGAAGGTTGGCAAGCCAGCATGTAAAACTCTACGACACACACACATTGTTGAGACTAACAAGCGATTTTTTTTTCTTTTTTGGTTGTGCTCCCTCCCACTTACTTCTAGAGAGGAATTTTTTTCCTGCTGTTGTATAGTCTATTTATGCCAGGAGTCCACCAGGGTGGCTTGTTTTTCTAGCTCACCCTGGGTTTACTTCATTTGGGTACTGCCATTTTTATGTAGTTATTTAAGTGGTTATATAGGGTATTCTTCTATACTTATGCATAGGCCTCCATATTTTAGGGGTAATTACCTATGCTGTCACTTAATAGGAAGTAATTTGCCTTGGGGTACTACTGTTACATCTATCTCAAAGGAGATCGATTTATGATCCGATCTTACCAATGAGGTCATTATACTGGTGGTGAGTACTATGTCAAGGATATTGGAGCCCTTAGTGGGAGTCCAGCCCAACTGTTCCAGAGCATTAGCATTGACAAAGTCCAGAAATCTCCGAGCCTGCATGTCAGTGGTGGTATATGTTTCCCAGTTCATGATTAGTTTAGCGGAAACATTTTGAAGTCAAGTTGTAATGGAAATCACACCAGAAGTAGATAAAAATCAGATAGCAATGGAATGTGCCAACAAATGAAATAATCTAAAGAAAAGGATTAGATAAGAAAGAAAACATTTTAGAACATTTACAAATGTAGTGGCAAATATAGAGATTTTCTGGAACAACCTTGTGCTAAACAAGATCTGATGCAGGAATGGTTAAGGAGGGAGGTTAACTGAAACCAAAAGATGATAGCTTAATAATGGCAGCCCAGGATAGTAGATTACAAAGTCCATTGAAAATGTGGGACAAACCAACAAGTGCAGGTTCTTTAAAGCAGAACTGGAAACAGTCACACATCTTGTTGTTGGGCATGATATACTCATGGCAGAGCGCCTGTATACTTAAAGGTACAATATGTGTCAAGACTGTTGCATTTGGGATTATGCAAACATTACAGTATATTAGTAGCTGAGAAGCAGTGGAAACATGACCCACAAAGCATTATAGAAAATTATGAAGTTTATATGAAATTGGGTTCAACCATTACCAATGGTTCAAAAAATAGATGCAAGAAAAACACATACAGTAGTCCTTGAAAAAAGCAAAATTAAAATTCATCATTGAAATTACTATACCCACTGATTTCCGTGTCTTGCGTACACAGAGACAATCATAAAGTACCAGGTTTGCAAACATAAATTAGAGTTTTTCATTCATTGTAATTTGTATACTTGCAGATGTTCATTAGTTTCAGTTCACAACAAACTTGTACATGTATTTATTTCTCACAGGCACATACACCAGAAACATCAAGTAACATAAATATGTTGTCCTGTTATGATGTCAGAATTAAAGCTAGTATTTGCCCTTAAAAATGAAGTTGAGAATTTTGAATCTTTGGATAGAAAAAATTCCAAGAATTAAGCAATACTCCAAAATCCAATATGTAGCTGTTTCAGTACTTTTCCACCTAAAAGAACAACATATGTTGCTCATGCTTGTCTTACTAGCAAGTGTCTCCATGACTTCCAGCCATAAAAACTACGTACACGTCAGCCTTTTACGTCTTATTGCTCTCATACTATTACTATAATACAGCTATGCAATCTAGACTTTTTACTCTTCTTTGCCTAATCTAGTACTTTTTATACATCTTAGCTCTATTAATTCCTTCTCCTTCCACTCTCAATCTGTACTCTTTGTTCAATTGTAATAAAAGATAACTATATACATTTAAATGAATATCTTGTTAGAAAAATACTGTACTAATTCATGTATTTGAAAAATTTTGTAATGTTGCTTATGTTCATGTGTAATTCTTGTTCTTTCTCTTTTGTGGAGCCTTTCTCCCCAGACCTCTATTCAAAAACAGATAATCTCTACCCATTTGGACTTTCTGGTTACCAAATATCAAATAAATGGATAAGTAAAGTTTAGAACTACGTATTGAAGTAACATGTCCAGAATAGTTATTAGAAATTTTGAACTGTTTCAGAGATCAGCTGTACAGTGAAAGACCACAAATAGTATTAAAAGGATTCTAAAGTGTGGAATGCTGTCAAAATGTGTTACATTTTGGCTTGTTGTAAAGAATGATTGTATGAATTCTGTTCAGATCAGGGAGTGTAAACATGTCTTGAATGCATATGTGTTGGGCTGGCATTTTGTGTATGAAGAAAAACACAGATTTCTCCATAAAAGTAGCATTTCTTCTTGGAAAGATGTCATCACCACCACCAGCAAAAATTCCTCTGTTGTTATGGACAACATATTAAGTTTTGGCCTACTGATGCATCCCTGAGAATAGAATGTCAGTTTTATGTGCAGTAGATACCTTTGTTTCAAAGCATAGTTCCTTGAAACTTCTATTAAGAAATATGTGTAGGTCACTGAGACACTGCATCTTCTCTGTAGGCATGCTTTCTTTCTCACTAGTTGCATTATATTCTGATTTTTGTTGTGTGTTAAATGCATCACTTGTGTTCATGGTGGGTAACGCAGTACAGGCTGAAAACCAAATGCTACTGAAGTGGTATTGTATGAGAAGCAAAAATTCATATATCCATAAAGGGAATTTTTCTATAACTGGGAGGATGTCGCCATTAAAAAAACTGTCAACATGGCAAAATGGTCAAGCTAATTCCATTCATGAGCCACATGTAAGCCTTAAGTGTAAGACAGATGTCTCATATACATTATGTTAATAGGTTTACAGGTGCTTACTAGGCTAATGGCACAAGAGCCTTTACAAGACTAGCCAATGATACCCAGGATATGACAATATTATATCGTAATTCCCCAGATATGGGATGGGGTAGTATCAGGGTAGTGGGTCTTTGGGTGATGGAGCTCTAAGTCATTTTACAGACTGCCTCTGTCCATAAGTGATATGAGCAGTGTGACAGCCATGCCCTGGCCCAGCAATCAAGGAGCCTCAGTCCTCACCACTAACACCAGGGAGGTCGTCTCCGAGAAGAGGAAAGGATAACTAATACACACAGTAAAGTACAATTTCCCTTAAATGCACTGAAAGATCAGTCAGTCTGGGGCTGGTTGCTCCTTTGCTCACCAGGTCCCCAATAAAACTCCCCACTGGCACAGCTATAGGGTCCATGTCTCAGCCTAACTGGGCAAGCTGAAACCTCCAGTACCCTCTCTGTCCAACCAGTGCTTCCTGTCTCTGCCCAGGTAGCCGATACATACACACACTTTGAGAAGAGGTTATACAACCACACAGACTTTCCTGGGAAAAGGCTGGCACAGGTTCTCCAACTGTGCCCCTATTACCCAGACCATACAGTAGTAATTTCTGCCACCACCCAGTGAATTATCAGCTACTAAAAGGCCCTTAAAAGGGTGTCCAATTATTACTGTGCAATATTATAATCCAGTGGTAGTATGACTAATCAGTCTCAAGGCTTATTACAATAAACTCTATAAATATATAATGTACTCTAAAGCATACTTTATCCCTACATAAACCAGCCATAGGTAGAAGGTTTTAAAAATATTTAATAATAAATAATTAAAACACAAGACAAAACTACTACACCACAGAGATATCTAAGAGTTCAGAGATAACACAGAAACTTAAAATAATACAGTAGTACAGGTCTGATTTCAAAGAAAAATACCTAATTAATCTTTACTAGCTTTAACTACTTCTAGAAAAAATCACAGTGTTAAAACTTACATGTGAGCATACATAAAGAGCAAGCAGTGCAGAGTTAGATGTCCAAAGTCAGAATGCTCTCAGTCTCTCACTGAACAATAGTTTTTAAACACTAACCAACGGCTCTGCTGAGGCCCTCCCAAATTACATCATTTTGACACTTAGGTTTTCTCAGGCCACAAACTGCATTATTTAGCAAGCTAACACCTGCACAGTAAACTACAACAATACAAGACATTTCACATACACACTTTAGCAGAAACCAGAGCAATAAATTACCTTCCACATGTAAATTTTAGTCAAAAACTTTACCCTATAAACAATGGGCATGAAACCTTTGTCCAGATGCACTGGAGCCTACTTGTAAAACATGAAATGGTCTCAACATGCTTCACTAGGCCAGTAGAGTGCAATGTTGTCACATATTTTGCAGTTCCACATTTCACAGTATTCTTTTACATGCAAGAAGACATGCCTGTATTTTACATTTATTTATACAGTTGATAGAATTATCAAATTCTATTTGACTAGGCTGGCAGCCTTGCCCATCTCTCTCCAATCATCACATCTCTTCCCACCCCGGTTAACTCAAGCTAGTTTTTCAAGTGCCGCTTGAGAGTGTCAGGTCTATCTGGGTGTACCTCACCCTATTACCTATCTTGAGAGCCCATCTGCATTGGCATTGCTAATCCCAATGTAGTGCTGCACTGACATATCATATGCTTGCAACCCCAACCTCCATCTTAGCAATTTGGAATTTTGTTGACTGGCTCTGTTTAACCATGTTAGAGGGTTGTGATCTGTCATCACAGTGAATTTTCTTCCATACAGATAAGGCTGAAGTTTTTGTAGTGCCCACTCTATGGCTAGACATTCCTTTTCTACCGCTGCATAGCATTCCTCCCTGGGTTGGAGGCTACGACTGAGATAAACCACTGGGTGCTCTTCTTCCTCTGAAGAAATCTGGTTAAGTACAGCCCCCACCCCATAGTTTGAAGCATCCACCTGCACAACAAATTCTTTGCTATAGTCTGGACTGGCTAACACAGGGGGTCCTCCCAAAGATTTCTTAAGCTTCTAAAATGCCTGCACACATGCTGGAGTCCACACTAACTTATCTGGCTTGTTCTTCCTTGTCAGGTCTGTGAGGGGAGCAGCTATGGTACTATAACTAGGAACAAACTTTCTGTAGTACCCTGCTGTCCCTAAGGATGCCCTCACCTGCTTTTTGGTAACAGGTGCAGGCCATGCCTGAATAGCTTCCACTTTGGCAGGTTCTGGCCTTATCTTACCAGTCCCCACTCTATGTCCTAGGTAGGAGACCTCTGCCATACTCACCTGACATTTGCTCGGCTTAATGGTCAACCCTGCCGGTCAACCCTGCCCTCTGTAGTCTGCCCAACACCTCCCTGACATGCTGAAGGTGCTCTTGCCAGGAATGGCTATAGATAGCAATATCATCCATGTATGCAAGGGCACACCCTCCTGCTCCTACTAAGATATGATCTACCAGCCTCTAGAAAGTCGCTGGGGCATTCTTCATCCCAAAGGGCATCTTTGTGAACTCATACAAGACAAAAGGAGTCACAAAGGCTGACTTCTGTCTAGCACTGGGAGTCAAAGGCACCTGCCAGTAACCCTTGGTAAGATCAATGGTTGTAAGATACTTAGCCCCACCCAGCTGCTCCAGGGCCCCATCTGTCCTAGGCATGGGGTAAGCATCTGCCTCTGTGTGACTGTTTAATTTCCTGTAATCCACACAGAACCTGGTACTGCCATCCTTCTTTGGCACCGGTACCACTGGTGAGGCCCAGGGACTGTTGGACTCTTGAATCACCCCTAGTTCCAACATCTCCTGTACCTCTTCCCTCAGAGTCTGTTTGACTCTTTCAAGCACCCTATAAGGGGCCTGCCTGATAGGCCTTTGGGGTCCTGTATCCACCTGGTGCTGCTCCAGGTGGGTGCACCCTGGTTTCCCAATGAACATGTCCCCAAATCCCTGCAACACTGCTTGGATTTCTTGAACCTAGGTAGGTGATAGCTGCTGGGATATTGCTACCCCTTCCACCGAGGTGTCAGCCTGAGCCTCACTGAGATGATCAGTCCCCAGATCTCCATCAGACCCCCCTGCAGTCCACTGCAAATGCTCAGCACAAGGGCCTCCCTATCATGGTAAGGTTTAATCATGTTAACATGGTACACTTTGTGCCTCTGCCTTCTGCCTAGCAGTTCCACTATGTAGTTAACTTCACTTACCTTTCTTACCACCTTGTAGGGTCCCTCCCAAGCTGCTTGCAACTTGTTGTGTCTGACAGAAATGAGAACCATCACCTGCTGCCCTACAGCATACTCTCTAGCTCAAGTATGCCTGTCATACCACACCTTTTTCTGTTGTTGGGCTTCTGCCAGGTTCACCTGGGCCAGACCCATGAGTTCCCTGAGCCTTGTCCTGAGGTTCAGGACATATGCCACAACAGGCTCCTTGTGAGACTCACACTCACTTTCCCACTCCTCTCCAATTAAATCTAGAGGTCCCCTCACCCTATGCCCATACAGCAACTCAAAGGGTGAAAAACCTGTGGATTTCTGGGGAACCTCTCTGTAAGCATACAACAGATGGGACAAATATTTGTCCCACTCCCTCTTAAACCGATCTGCAAATGCCCATAGCATGGACTGGATTGTAGAGTTTAACCTCTCAACAAGACCATTAGTCTGGGGATGGTAGGGGGTGTTCTTCATGTGCTTCACCCCACTGGACTGTCACAGACAAGCCAGCAGGTCTAACATAAAATTGGCACCTCTGTCAGACAATATTTCCTTTGGGAAACCTGCCCTGCTGAAAATTTATAGCAAAGCATTTGCCACCTTCTCGACCTCAATGGAGGACAAAGCCACTGCCTCAGGGTATCGTGTAGCATAATCTATAATCACTAGGATATATTTTTCCCTGTGGAACTTGGGGTACTCAGAGAACCCACAGTATCCATAGCTACCCTCTGAAATGGCTCCTCAATCACAGGCAAAGGCATCAAAGGAGCTCTCACCTTGTCTCCTGACTTGCCTACTATTTGGCACTGCTCAAAGGTCCTCAATACCCTGTTACCTCTGTAGAAATTCCAGGCCAGTAGAAGTTTTGCATAATACGCCTCTTTGTACGTTTTATGCCCATATGACTTGCAAAGGGAATATCATGGGATATAGCTAGAAGTGCGAGACGGTAAGCTCTAGGCATTACCAACTGCTGTACTCTCTCACCTTCTAGCCCTCCCTCAGGGGTCCACTCTCTGTACAGAAACCCTTTGTTCCAGTATACAGATTCCCTCTTCCCTTGAGAATCAGTTGCCTCCCTAGCTACCTGCCTCAGGCCTTGCAATGTAGGGTCTGAGAGCTGAGCCTGTCTGAAGTCTCTCCTTGTAACCTTTCCCAGCTCCCCTTCCCCAGGAAGTCTGGCATCCTTTGACAGTGGTGCCTCACTGTCAGCCTGGGTACTACTGCTCACCTCTACCTATGCAGTCACTCTGTCCAAGGGACCATCAGTACCCACAAGCAGCTGTGGCTCACATTCAGTTTTACTGCTATAGCATAGCTCACTCTCTGAAGTAACCACCTCACCAGTCCTGGCTGAAAGTATGCAGTCTGTCTGGGTCTCCCTCAGGGTATCAGACTCACATGCTTGTCTCCTAGCCTGACTGTGTTTAACTGCATAAGTACATAGTACTGCCTCATGCAAATCCTTCCCTCTCAGGACATCTGCAGGATGGTAGTCCCATACCGTGTTGTCTCAAGACAACCTACTATTGGCATTTTGTCTTTCCCACTTACTGGCTCTTTCACCTTTTGTTCCCCACCTTGCCTCTGTGGGCATATGTATGCCACATGGCCCCACTGGTTGCATTCAAAACATTTAACCCTAGCTCCTGGACATATACCTGGACTAGTGGCTTCCCCTGCTACTGGTGGATTCTGTTGGGGCAGTCTGTGCTGCCCACCATGGGTTCCTTTAGTCCCATGAGCAGTACCGGGGGTCCTTTCCTGTGCAGGGCTGCCCTGCTTGCTAGGTATAGGTCTCCCTTCTTCCCCAACTCCTCTGAAGTAGCACACTGTCTATCAGCTAACCAGATCCTCATGTCCTCAGGCAAAGTGCTAAGGGCTTGTTCCCTTACCAAAAGGTCTGCCAGCCCTTCAAAAGTGGTGATCTGACATCCACTCACCCAGCTGTGAAAATAAGTGCTCAGTTCAACAACATATTCACATACATTTTCATCTGCCTTACATCTATGCTCATGAAACTTTTTCCTATACATTTCAGGTGTTAGCTTAAAACATTCTAATAAATGTATTTTTACAGCAGTATAATCAAAGCAGTCAGTGTCATGCATTTTTGCTAAATAGGTTACAGCTTTACCATGGAGTAAAGGGGTCAGGAACCGTACCCAGAGCCTTTGGTCAACTTCATACTGTTTACATACCCACTCAAACATATGAATGAAGCTATCAAAATTATCCCCCTCTTTAAACTGTGGAAGAAATTTACTGACCTTTTGTGCTTCTGGGGTCCAGTTACTCCCATCCCCATTACCTCCATGGCTCTGGTGAAGAGTCAGCATTTCCCTCTCATGCTTTCTCTGCCATTCCTGTTCTTCAGCTTCTAGGCTTTTCATTCTCTCAGCTGCTTCTAGTTCCATACACCTGGTCTCTAATTCAAGTATCTTTAGCTCCAGCTGGATTTTTAAGTCCACTGCAGAAAGGTTGAGCTGTCCATTCTCCAAGGATATTGTATCTCCACTGTCAGTCTGATTGTCCTCCAGGTTGCTGTTTTCTGATGCAGCTTTAAACAAGGCTGCAATCAGGTCTGCCTTAGTCAGGTTTCCATGCACCAGTCCACTAGCCTGGCACATCTCCGCCAGCTGGCTCCCTGTCAGCTTTCTATACTCCTCTGCTGACATGCTGCCTACTCACCCTGACTAACACTAAGCTAACAAAAGAAATAAAACAATTGTGATCTGAACTCTGAGTCTACACTGTGTGGCTGTTTTAGAGTACAAAACACTTTTAGAGATCACTGTACATAAGCTACAGGAATTTGCTCTACCCACACCACTATAAGCCAATTAGTGTGTGAAGTAGATCTCACCACTGCCACCACATGTGACAGCCATGCCCTGGCCCAGGAATCAAGGAGCCTCAATCCTCAACACTAACACCAGGAAGGTTGTCTCTGAGAAGAGGAAAAGATAACTAATACGCACAGTAAAGTACAATTTCCCTTAAGTGCACACATAGATCACAGTCAGTCTGGGACTGGTTGCTCCTTTGCTCACCAGACCCCCAATAAGACTCCCCACTGGCACAGCTATATGGTCCAGGTCTCAGCCTAACTGAGCAAGCTAAAACCTCCAGTAACCTCTCTGTCCAGTGCTTTTTGTCTCTGCCCAGGTAGCTGATACAGACACACACACACACACACACACACACAGACACACACACACACACACACACACACACCCTTTGAGAAGAGGTTATACAACCACACAGGCTTTCCTGGGAAAAGGCTGGCACAGGTTCTCCAGCTGTGCCCCTATTACCCAGACCATACGGTAGTAATTCCTGCCACCATCCAGTTAATTATCAGCTAATAAAGCACCCTTAAAAGGGTGTCCAATTATTACTGTGCAATATTATAATCCAATGGTAGTATGACTAATCAGTCTCAAGGCTTAATGGAAGGGCTTATTACAATAAACTCTATAAATATATAATGCACTCTAAAGCATACTTTATCTCTACATAAACCAGCCGCAGATAGGTTTTAAAAATATTTAATAATAAATAATTAAAACACAAGACAAAACTACTACACCACAGAGATATCTAAGAGTACCGAGATCACACAGAAACTTAAAATAATACAGTAGTACAGGTCTGATTTGAAAAAAAAAATACCTAATTAATCTTTACTAGTTTTAACTATTCCTACAAGAAATCACAGTGCTAAAACTTACATGTGAGCATACATAAAAAGAGCAAGCAGTGCTGAGCTAGATGTCCAAAGTCAAAATGCTCTCAGTCTCTCACTGAGCAATAGTTTTTAAACACTAACCAACAGCTCTGCTGAGGCCCTCCCAAATTACATAATTTTGACACTTAGGTTTTCTCAGGCCACAAACTGCATTATTTAGCAAACTAACACCTGCTCAGTAAACTAAAACAATACAAGGCATTTCACATACACTAGCAGAAACCAGAGCAATAAAGCACCTTCTACATGTAAATTCTGGTCATAAACTTTAGCCTTAAAACAATGAGCATGAAACCTTCATTCAGGAGCCTACTTGTAAAAAATGAAAGGGTCACAACATGCTTCACTGGGCCAGTAGAGTGCAATGTTGTCACATATTTTGCAGTTCCACATTTCACAGTATTCTTTTACACTCAAGAAAGCATGTCTGTATTTTACATTTATTTATACAGTTGATGGAATTATGTATCAAATTCTATTTGACTAGGCTGGCAGCCTTCACCCATCTCTCCTCAATCATCACAAGCAGTACCCTGGTAATGAATTTACAGTTCCTCATCCATTTATCCAAATCTTCTTTTTTTTTTGAAGAGAGTGAGGGATGGGCAATGTTTCATAAAGATGGGAAGTTTATTCCATAGATAAGGTAACCTTTGAGATATGACTTTTGTCTCCCTCAAGTGCTGTTATCATAAATAAGGTTCAGATCCATGGAACTCATATCCCTCGTATACTTTTTCTTGTGACTATGTAACATATTTGTTAGGGCTGGATCAGATAATGCCTTGTAGGATATGCATAAGTCTCCTCTCAATAAACAATATGAGATGGAGTAAAGGGATAGGGCCTTTAGCCAGTTTTCATAAGATGTGTCTTTCACTTTGTATTTTATTAGTGAGAAACCTCTTGGGCTGCTCCATTTAGTGCAAGTGCTCAGTTAGGTACACACAGAAAGGAACATTGTACTTGATTATGAGCCTGATGAGGGCAGAGTACAATGGCACAATGACTTCCTTTGATCTTGATGTCTTGCCTTTACTTATACCTTGAGCCACACAGAAGTATTTCCTCACTACCGTAGCTACCTGGGAGTCAAAGTTTAGGTTACTGTCTGTGTTCATAGGTCCTTTGCCACTGAGTCTACTTTTAGGGGTGTAAATTATAATTTTCAGGCATATCTGATTTACTGAAGGGTGTGATTATGTGTTTTTTAAGATTTCGTTTCAGACCCTGGGTTTGGCACCAGTTTGTCATTTTTATGCCAGTTTTAGTATGTCAGTATCATTTGGAGATTTAGTGATTGCTCCCAGCTTCCAATTGTCGATGAACTTGGTGAGCCAGAGGCCTCCAACACTGGCCTTCATTTCAGAGAAGTATAGACCAAACAGGAACAGTCCCAATACTGAGCCTTATGGGGCAATGCTAGTAACAGTTTTCTTATCAGAAGTGGATTTAACTATCTGCACAACATGTGTCCTGTCAGTGAACTAGTTGGGTATTCATCGGATGATGTAGGGATTTGTGCATAACTCAGTAAATTTATCTATGATCCCCAAGTGGGGGATTGTTGAAAGCTTTGGCCAAGTCTACATAAATGCTGTGTACCATTTTACCCTCATCCGTTGCCCTGGTAACATTCTCAAAGAAGTCCACCAGATCGAGCAGACAATACCTCCCTTTGACAAAGCCAAATTGATCTGGCCCAGTGTTTGGAGGAGAGTTCCTGTGTTGTTATTGATTAGATCCATGATAATTCTCTCCATGGCCTCACAAATAAGACTGGTCAAGCATATGGGTCTGTAGTTACATGGGTTGGTTGATGGGGCCCCCTTGTACAGAGGGACGACTGTTGCAGTCCTCCATTCCTCTGGGACAAAGCCCATCCAGAGGCTATAATAAAAGAGGGTGTCTAGTTGCCTTGATAGATTCTGTTTTAAGGTATATACGAAGCAACCTGGAATGCTGTCGGGATCCATGGAGGCTGTGTGTGTTTTTGGCATTAGCAAGCACAGTAAGGACATGTTTACTCATAATAACTGGTAGGGAGATGATTGCAGGTATTTATTTGGGTATGGTAGGAGGTGATGGGGGGTTTGAACTGAACTTGGCCAACAGGTTTGCTATAGTTTTAGGCTGTGTGTCAGTGTTGTCATTCATGAATAACTCCGCACATTGCTGAGCATTTCCCCTGAGGTCATGAACATAACTAAAAAAAAGCCTTTTGGTTATCTTTCACCTGGGAGGCTATCTTTGCCTCATAGTTTGCTTTGGCAGATTTAACCAGCTCTCTAATTTTTGTTTGTTTAGACTGGTGTGTTTTTTCACTATTTTAACTGTTCCTTCTTGGCTTTGGAGAGGATTTTTCCTTTTTGTTGAATAGCCTATTTATGCTAGGAGTCCACTAGGGTGGTTTATTTTTCCCAATAATCAAAGTTTTGACATGGACAGGTACTACCTCCTCCATGCGGCTATGATTATGGCTGTACAGTGCTTTTGTGTACAGGTCAGAGTAGGCCTCAGTGTCATCCAGTTTCAGAGGGGCTTGGACGTTTAATAAGCTGTCACTTAATTTTAGGTAATTGACCTTAGCAAAGTAACAGGTTTGGAGTTTGATGGGGGTTCTAGGTTAGTTTTAATACTAATGGAGATCATTTTGTGGTCATATCTTACTAGGGAGGAGTTAATGCATGGGAGGGAGCAGCATCCCCCATTTTCATGAGTGCTACATCTAGGATATTGGTACCTCTAGCTGGGGAGCTAACTAGTTGCTCCAGGGTGTTTGCACTGATGAAGTCCAAGCAAGTGAATTTTATGGGTCATATAAATCTGCTAGTTTATGGAGGAGGAGTTGAAGTCATCCATAAGTATGGTGTTAGGCTGAATGTTTAGAGATTCTATTGGCTTTACGTAGGCGGTGTGTTTTTCCAGACTCAGGCTAGGGGATCTGTAGCTAGCAAGGATATGACATGGGTAGCACCTTTGGTTAGCTAGGCATGGAGCAGCTCAAGTGTGTCATGTTGTTGGACGAGTCTAGCAGTGTACTTGTCCTTTATGAACATTGCGCCACCTCCTCCCTTAGTTTTATGCTGAGCTAAGGGGGACTGAAACATATGAAAGGCTTTACAGCCTTTGCTAGCTGGGGTGCTTTCCATGGTTCTGAACCATGTTTCCTTGACTGCACATATGTCTGTGTTCTCCAGGGTGAGGTGTGCTTCCAGGGAGTGAAGTTTTTTTTCTTTAAACTCCTAGCATTTAGCAGCAGTACCTTTAGGCAGTTGTGAGTGATTTTTATTTTGGAGGGTTTAACAAATTGGCATGGCCTAAAAAAGGCACTGTGTGGATAAATAAAGTGTTTGCCAGTATCCAGAAGCCAAGTGGTGACAACTGCAAACCATATCAGACAAAACATTATGGTTTGCCAATCGGTTTACCTTTATAACGATGAATCACAATCTGGCGACATCAAAAAGTTCGAAATACCATTTTCCAGATAGCAGATGTTCAACTTAAGTAAGTGCGAATTTGTTAAGGATGAATGAACTAATACATTCACACATTAAACAGTCGCACAAATGCAATACGACCTTAAGCTGTGTTGCATACATAATACCATCATTTCTGCGTCTTGTAAAATGCTTACTGGCCCAAACAGAGTTTGCACATGATCTGCACAGTTGAAGTTGCATTCTGTTGCTGTGGATATATAATGTCAGCAGATGATCGAAGGACTATGGAGGTAAAACAATCAGCAGTGTATATTAATAAGTGATCTAAAAGAGTCAGAGTAAAGCAGGACTATTGTGTAAAAGTAATGTAAGCTTTCATTGTTATCATGAGCAATATAACTGCAGGATGGAAGCAAAGCTCTCTTCACCAAAGACTGGACTAGACAGTCAAGAAGAGAAGGTAAACACTTGCACTGCACCACACTCATCACATAGTCCCTCAAAACCTACACCACCAAAACACACACACACAGAAGCACAAAACACACACCTACATTTGCGGAGGCTCTCAGTAAAAATCTGCTCAAATAACCGAGACCTCCAAAGCAGAAATGCAAGCAACCTCCACCCCCCAACACAACCCAAATGACACATAGCCCACATACACAGTGTGCCACTCAACTACAGCACATAAGGCAATAACATACCCAACACTCTAGTCATAGGTGACTCTATAGTCAGGCACACTGGTGTTCCACTCACTAGGCTAAACAAGGAAAAAGTTACTGTCATCTGCCTGTTGGGTGCCAGGATCCGCCACATAATGCACGGACTCAGGTCACTCCACAACAAGTACAAATATGACTCTGTCATTGTCCATGTTGGTGTGAATGACCTGAGACGTACCTCCCTGGACTGTATGAAAAGAGACATGGAGGAGCTCTCTGATCTTGTAGCCCAGGCAGGTATGACCCTGGCCCTGAGTAGCATCCTGGCAGCACCCAGAATGATACCACAGTACAAGGACAAAATGATTGACTTTAACAATTGGCTAAGCTTCTGGCGTCATTCTAAGGGAATCCAGTATCTGTCTGCCTGGGATGACATGATCAACAGACCACGCTGCTTTGCCAGAGATGGCCTGCACCTGTCACCCTTGGGATTCTGGATACTGGCAAAGGCTCTTGCCACCCCTATAATGCCTTTTTTAGGCAAAGTTCAAATGACAAATTCACCACCGCAACAGGTACAAGCAAGCAGAATCTGAGGGTAATGCTACTCAATGCTAGAAGTCTAAACCTCAAAATGCACTTCCTCGAGGCACTCCTTAAAATGGAGAACATTGGCATCTGTGCAGTGACAGAGACCTGGTTCAAAGCTCCAGAGAGCACCTCTGTATTACCCGGCTATAATTCATACCCTACCTTTCGGCCACCAAACCCAGACCGAAACACTAAAGGTGGAGGTGTGTCCATATTCATTAAGGATATCCACACCTCCAAGCTAGTTGCTCAGCATAATGCATCCGAGATTATCCAAGTTCAACTAACTCTGGGCAAAACTACAATCCAGATTTTAGCTTGCTACAGACCCCCCACCATGCCCCAGGATTCCCACTCCTCTTTTCTTGATACACTGGAAAATATTAAGGTACAATCTAATAATGGGTGATTTCAACTACCCTACCATTAACTGGGAAAACTGCTTGTGTGCCAACTCTTTTTCTCAAAGGTTTCTGGAAATCATCAATTCCAATGCCTTGGATCAACTTATTCACACCCCCACCAGGGGCAGCAATATCCTAGACCTAGTCATCACCAACATGGGTGACCGGTGTTCCACACCAGAGGTCAGCTCCTCGTTGGTCATATCCAACCATAAGCTAATCACCCTAGACATCCACATCCCGTTCCCACCCCCCATTAGGAAAACAACCGTAAAAAATTTCTCCAAAGCCAACTTCATGCTTCTTAAGACAGAAATGGCAAATTTCACGACACCCATGCAGATGGACAATAGAGGTACGACTGCTGAATCCTACACAAATTCACTTTATAAGCACTTACACTAGTGCATGGATCGTGCTATCCCTAACAGAACCAAGATGCTATCCTCCAAAAAAAGGAAGCCAATCTGATGGTCTTCTGCCATAAACAAACTCTACAACAGAAGAAAGAAACTGTTGCAGAAAAGAGTTAAATCCCACGATTGGAGGAACTCCCTGGTCAGCCTCAGTAAGAAGCTGAGATCCCTCATAAAATCCTCCAAAGCTAGTTATGAAAACAAAATTGCCACTGATTCTAAAGACAACTACAAAGCATTCTATAGCTATGTCAAGAATCTCAATGGCAACACTCAGATCTGCTCTGAGTTACAGCACAATGACACTAAATATACAGAACCAACTGATATTGTCAACATCCTGGCAGATAGGTTCAGTGCTAACTTTACCCCCCTCTCACCCCATAAATGGCCCATCTTTATACCAGAAGAATGCAAAGTTCCTGTAATCACGGCTGCACAGGTAAAAACCTCACTCTCCAAAGCCAAGAACACAACATCCATGGGATCTGACAACATCCTAGGCTGCCTTCTACATGAACTACAGAATAAACTGGCACCCCACCTAAGTACCATGTTCAATCATAGCCTCACCTCAGGCTATCTGCCCATTGAATGGCGCACCATGACGGTTATCCCACTCCACATAGGGGGGGCCACAACAGACCCCGAGAACTATGGCCCCATTAGCCTGACAAGCCTGGTCTGCAAGGCCATGAAACGTATCATCATGGAACTCATAAACAAAGACATTGGAGCTCTCCAAACACTGGACCCCACACAGTTCGGGTTTGTAAAAGGCAGATCATGTCTCCTAAACCTGATAGATGACTTTGAAGTAGTCACCAAAGCCATAGATGAGGGTAAGGTGGTTCACACAGCCTATCTAGATCTCGCCAAGGCTTTCAACACTATTCCCCACTCTGGAATTATACATAAACCCACTAAACTAGGTATGAATCCCTATGTCACAAGATGGGTTGCCAAATGGCTTACTGATAGAACCCACACTGTGAAAGTAGCAGACTCCAAATCAGACTTCAGACCAGTGACAAGTGGAGTACCACAGGGTTCAGTCCTGGGTCCGCTCCTGTTTGGTATCTACTTCTCTGAAGTACAAGCTAACACAGAAGGTCTTTGGCTAACTAAATTCGCAGATGACTGCAAACTAGGAGCCATACTCGAAACTCCTAATGATGTGGACATCCTACAAAAGGGTCTCACTGAGACAGATGCCTGGTGTCAAAGCCATGGTCTCAAGCTCTATGCCAAAAAGTGCATTGTCATCCTCTTTGGTAAAAACTCTGTACGCATGAACTACCACATAGGCGGTAGTCTACTTAACACCGAAAGTGTGATGAGACCTTGGGACACAGGTGGACAGTAGTCTCTCCTTTGATAATCACATCACGACAGTGGTCAATAAATCCTTCTACATGGCACACCTCATCACAAAAGGTTTCTCATCCAGAAAAAAAGAAGTAATTGTTGCCCTCTACTCATCACTCATTAGACCCATTATAGAGTACAACGCCCCTTTTGGTATGTACCTCACAAGACATCTACAACAACTGGAAAGGCCGCAAAAGTACCTCACAAAGATGATTACTGGCCTCAAACAGATGCCTTATGCAGACCGACTCAAAAAACTCCAGCTTTACTCCGTTGCATATTGCCTACTCAGAGGCGATCTCTGCCTAATATACAAAGCTATGTTAAACCCAGAGCTGTTGGACATGCTCCACTTAAAGAAATCCCAATCCCTCCAAGCTACATGCTCTAGGGACTTAAACCTTGTCACCACAATAAACAGAACATGCTGGAGGGATTGATTCCTGTCCCAGAGACTTCCCATAATCTGGAACAGACTACCTATGTCAAACAGAGCTCCTCATTAGCACTCTTCAAGAAAAATCTTAATGATTGGATGGGTAATAGGAAATTCACCCCAGGGATCACTTCTGTGGTTCTGCTTGACAGGGGCACAGGAAAATAATTTTCTTGGGTGACGAAAGCCAGGGTACCTTTTTGACTAGGCTTGTATAGGCCCTAGGACCAATAGCCTAGTACCTACTTATGAACCTATTAATGTAGTATTATTGAATTGTTATTCCTGGTAGACATATACTGATAAGCTAACTGTTCTCTCAGCATAAGAAGTGGTATAGGATGTATAAAATGTTTACGTAGCATAGTTAGTTGTATAAAATGTGGAAATGTTGTTTTGCCATAATATGTTGTGTAAAGTGTTGCATATGTTCAGTTAATAAGGTGCAAGACATGTTGTAGTGAATATGTACTGCATGTGTTACAGGCAGGGGAAGGAACTTCGCAGGACTATGCACCCAGAAATGTGAATTCAGTATACAGCACAAGTAGGGCACAGAAGGGACAAGAATTATTGTTAGTTGACAGGTATCAGTATTACCAGGAAAAGACTGTCCAGGTCAAGCAGTATTGTTGTTGTACAAGGGAGAACAAACAAAGGTGCAAGGGTAGATGTGTCACTGAAAGTGATGTACATGGCTATAGGCTGATTAAGAGCACTCCACATTACCATGCTCTAGATGTAGTGCAAGGGGAGGTAATGAGGGTAAAAGAATGGTTGAAACATCATGCTGAGCAATCTGTGTAGGACCCATGCAAAAGAGTTGCAGAAGTCCTAGCTGGTACATCAAGTGCAGTTGTGAATGAGTTACTGAATACTAGTGCAATAAAGCAGACCATTGGTAGACAGAGGTACAGAAAGAAATTGGATAAGTGCAATGGCTTTTTTAATCTCAGGGAACTGAGTGCTGACATGCTACCCTTAAAGAATGGTCTGTTCATTATCAAACATAGTGCTGATATCAAAGGTGATACCAATGTTGTTATAACCACGAGGGATAATCTGAATATGCTTTGTGAATCTGAATACCTAATGGAGGATGGGACCTTCCCTGTTAGTACTACTGATTGTAGATACGTTTACACATTACATTGTGCACTGGCTGGTGGAGTTAACAGAAAGGTGGTACCTGTTGTTTATAGGATAATGCCCAGCAAAAGTGAAAGGTGTTATGATGCTTTTTGGAGCATAGTGTTGAATTTGTGTACTGAAAATGAATTTAGACTACATCCCAATATGGTGTTGACAGACTTCAAAAGGGCTGCAGTGAATTCTATTCAG
Source organism: Protopterus annectens (assembly GCF_019279795.1). Lineage (NCBI taxonomy): Eukaryota > Metazoa > Chordata > Ceratodontiformes > Protopteridae > Protopterus > Protopterus annectens. The sequence goes on along the minus strand of NC_056730.1, from coordinate 74,283,261 downwards.
AGACATCTCCCTAATACATTAACCAAAGGTTGCTGGTGCCACTTTTGCCAAATTGTTTGGAGAAATATACGCTTACATTTGGCAGTACACTTTGGAGGCAGTATATCCTTTGCAATGCTGTGCAAGGAGATACCTGCATTAGCGTTTGTTGACCCAGTTGACATATGTACTACTTTCCATGAAATAGAAGCTGACATGCCAGAGGAGGGTAAGTCTTTGTGTACCTTCTTTATGAAAACATATATCTATGGCAGGCCAGGGTGATATGGTATGAGGGGAAGTACAAGTGAAAGAGTGCCTCCTTTATTTGATATTACTTTTTGGAATCATTATGATACATGTGGTATGGGCTACCCTCATAGCCAGAATGCTGTTGAGGCTTGGCACAGGCGGCTATGTAGTTTGTTGGGTAAGAAAACCCTTTATATGCTTGACATCTTACAGGCTGTGCAACTTGAGCAGAATCATATGGATGATGTAAGACATAGACTACTGTTGTGTTTGCCTTCATCACCAAAACACAGGAGACTCTTGGACAAGGAAGCAGCCTTTACACGTTTACTGGAGAAACGTTCTGAATTCACTGCTAGAGGATTTGTGAAATTAGTGGCAAAATACTGCTCCTTCTCCTGAATTTAGTTGTCATTGCACTTATTTGTGGAGCACATTACTTTCCGGGGAATATGTTACACTGAACACTATTCAGGAAGCTGTACATTGCTTACAGTGAATAAGGGACTTTATTGTGGCACGTTCATCACAGGAATCACTTCCGATGTTTGTTGGTATGTGTATGGCTTGACGTTGAACACGGTGATATGTTGGTGGTGTTTGCATGTCGAAAAAAGGCAAAAAAAAAATTCAACCATTTAATTTTCAATATTTTTTTAAAATTTGTGGTTTTAGTTCGCTTATATGAGTCGCCGTTATGAATAATCGCACTTCCACAATTCACAGTTATAAAGGTAATCCTTGTCAATCATGCCTCCCCAGGCTGTTAAGATATTTGATCCCCTTGTTGTGACAATAGAAACTAAGCCAATTGATGAAGTTAGTCATTTTTTTGCTGGTACTGTAAAATTATCATCATTGGTGAAGGTAGGATGCTACACAAGGCTAGATTCATACCCACCTGAGACACACACATTTAGAGAGCTCCATCATGTTTCTCTTCATATAGTCCAGTGAGGTACATCTTAGGTCTTTTATACCCACATGAACTGTGAGCATTTCATATAGGTACTTGTAGTTTAAAGATCTAAGTGAATGCATGATCTGATGGATCCTGGCTCCAGACAGCTCACTGCAATCTTTTCCTTGTTTAGCCTAGTAAAGGGGACATCATCATATCTTACAATGGGATCTCCAATAACTAGAATGTTTGGCTGTGTGGTGTTGCCTTATGGGCTCGGAAGCGAGGTTACTATGATTTTCAGAGTTGTGTTGTATGAGGTGCTGCCTTTTTTTGAGTCTGGGCGGGGTCACTGAGAGATGCTTTCAAAAGGTTTTGGAGGTTTGGATAAATTACAGGTGAGTACTTGCGCATATGTGGGTAGATGTTTTTTGTTCCTTAATGTTGGTAGTAAGTGTTTTGGGCATAATGGTAACAATCTGGTTTGTATTTTTTAGTGTATTTATGTGAGAGCTCTTCCTCCAATGACATTTTATATCTGCATCTCATTAGATGGTTGTCAGTGTACATGAGGCAGTTACTACACTGCCTCAGGGTGCCCATATCCACTAGGCAAGAAGCAGAGATGAAAGGGAAGTGCCTATCCATTACACTTCATCTTTAGTAGATGGGAAAGAGTAGAAGAGAGACACTTAGCAGATGGTAAGGAGTAGGGGAGAGTCACTTAAACATCTAAGTGAGACAGTTTTGTACTACACTATTAGATGACATGCAGTGGTGCTGCCCTCTGCACAAAGTGGCTGTTCTAGCAGCTATGAACAGTGGGAGACTATGGAGAACATTTCCTATAGAGGATTTTATACTGTAGTCAACTGTTAAGTATAAATTTCCTCAATGTTTTTCAAAGCACTGTTAGAGGGTGACTCAGACGTGTCCTGCTGCATATAGGCACCAAATGCTGGCTTGCTTGGTTGTTTCAGTGTCAGTCTGTTCATCATATTTGTTTTCTTTTCAGGTTGGTGTCTGCAATATATTTCCAGAGAACATTTGTACTGAGTTTGGACGACATAAGACGTAAAATTAATACATATATATATTTTCTTGTGCGCACACACACACAGACACACACACACACACACACACACACACACACACACACACACACACACACACACACACACACACACACACACACACACACACACACACCTTTCATTAGAAATACGGTAGTAGACCCCAGTGCAGACAGTGACATACATCGCATGAAGCCGAATCTGTGTACACGTGTTTAATGTTAAAAACATCAGCTATATACAGGTGACTACCCAATGTCTTCACATAGTTTCCCAAGAATTTTGTCAGAATAACCATCACTTGCCCCTACTGACCTGTAGGGAGGATCAGAGATATTGTTCCCATAAGAACACAGACCAGTAGTGGCAAGTGGTGGTTCCATAACTGAGACAATATCCATCTACTTTGATGCCCTGATAAAACCTATAGCAGAGACCAACCAATCTTTTATTTTAGAGACTCTGGATTTTCTTGGCAAAATTACAGATATTCCAGTTAGCAAGTCCACTTTTCTAGTCACAATAGATGTGAAAGCACTTTATACAGCTCTTCCACACAGCTGTTGTATTCAAGTTACAACAGAGGCATATGAAAAGGACAGGGATGTATTACTAGAAGGGACAAGAAGTTCTAGGAAGGTTATTGGACCTAACTTTCAGGGACAACTACTTCATGTTCAGCAACAAGTTTTATAAGCAGACTACTGGAATAGCTATTGGGGTAGCCATGGCCCCTAACCTGGCCAATGTGGCTGTTGGAAAATTCGAGGAGGAGGAGGCAGCAGTGTACCAAAGTCCCTATTTTACATTGATAAAATGCTTTTTCTTTTATGACATATTTCTTATCTGGGAAGGGGACAAAGCCACACTGAATGACTTTTACAACCATATCAGTAATTCCATTAGCTTCTTGAAATTCACTACCTGTCACCACAAGACCATATTCAACTTCTTAGACATAACCATATCCAAGGACACTGAAAATAAATGCCTCTCCAATAACCTTTTCAGAAAACCAACCAGTGTTAATATGCTGCAGCACATTAAAAGCTTGCATCCCCAGATCACAAAGAGAAATGTTGTAAAATGTCAGGGGATGAGAATTGCAGGTGTCTCCAAAGAGCTTAGAGGTTTCATTACAAATCTAATCAGCCTACACAAAGACTCCCTGGTTAGAGGGTACATCAGTAGATAACTAAATTCCATCCTCAACCCCATCAGAACTCTAAAAGAGGCAGATGACCCCATTTTGAGGGGGCTTCCCTGGGAGACTCCTAGGGCTCATCAGAAGCCAACACCGGCATCCACAGGAGGATCAAAGAAAAATAAGAATGGCACTCACTCTACAATCAGAAAGGTCATGACTGACAACTGGGTACTGATTACAGACCATGAATAACTTGAAAAGCTTCTAGGACCTCATCCTTGTTTTGTATTTCCGAGAGCCAGGAATTGGGTAGAGTGCAAATTCAGACCAGAGAAGGACAATAGAAGACCTTAACCATGTGGTCCCCCTTTTGTGCATACTGCAAATACATTAGCAGCAATGACTACATCTTTTGTCCAGTACTCAGGAGAAAAATCAACAACACTTGTTCTGGTAATTGCAACCCTGCTTTTATTATATACTCTGTACAGTGTAATGGCTGCAGTTGTTTTTACATAGGAAAAATTGAACAAATTCAAAAATCAGGGTAGCACACCACCTGCCTGATATCAGACTCCAGAGTCTTAAAAACCAAGAAGTGAAGCAGTGCTGTGATTTCCCAGACCATAGAGATTTCCACTTCCATGTCCTAGACAAGCTCACTATGGGTCCACTTGAAGGAAACAAAAATGTGATCCTTGAAAAAATGGAGTTAAGCTGGCAGATTAGGTTGGACCCCCCACCAAGACATTGGTCTAAATTCAAGCATTTCCATTATAAGTGTGATTGTACTCAGGAAACTAAACCATAAATCATACAGCTAAAACACCTAACCCAGGATTTGGACAGAAAGTGTTAATTAACCCCAATTACTGCTGTTAATATGAGAAAACATGGTTTATCCGGTGAAGTAGTGACATGGAAGAAAAGCCACATTTTTTTTTTATTTTTTTGTGTGATCTCTAGATGTATACATATCTAAAAAGTAACTGACAAGGGTTTGAAAGTGTTTTTTTTAACCTTATGATGTGCATAAACTTAAACAGCAAGTTTCGGTTGTTTGAAATGTGTTTTTCGTTTTTCTGTTACTGATCTGGGACTTGAGCTTTCCTTTTGGTGCTAAGAGTGAGAAAAGGTGGCCAAACTACAGCCTCCCAGTTTGATTGGCAGCCCACTCCCATACTAATTACATCAGCCTCTTACAACATGTAACCCCACTCTGGGCCACATGGCACCACCCCCTCTCCCAGGAGATTGGTTAACTGCCCTTCCACCTGATCCCTCCCAGTCCCAGTTTCCAGACCTTGATCTACCCAGGCACAGAACTATCTAGTCTTCTTTTCCACTAACTTTACCATTTGAAAATTGAAGAGAGGAAGAATCTGAACAGAAGAGCCCTGACATCACCACCTGGAACCCAGAGAGAGGAAGAATCTGAACAGAAGAGCCCTCAGTAACCCCTAGACTCAGGAAGAAGCTTGACAGTGAAGACCCCAGACTGGAGTAAAATAAAACCATGCTCTAGGACCAAGAGCATTCCACCTGTCATTGCAGATACCCCACAGTAACCAGGTATAGATACTGTAGCCACTGGGCCTGCATTTAGAAAAATTTCTATAATCTTCAGTAGAATGACAATTGTTCCATGGCACCACTGCACACTTCTATATTCTTTATACCACAGGCACAATTTGTCTATCCTCAAAAGAAGATCTGAGATTCTTATGTTTGTTAATAGTTTTTGTATACTCTGCAGTTTATCACTTGGTGAATTTTTATCCCATGGGCACAGAAAGCCTACACAAAATGTTTTAAGTTCTCAAACATTACTTACTTGCGTCCCCCTCCTTGTGCACATCCATGACCTCTGTAAAACATGAGCATTGTGACTTTTCTACTGTATGCTATTTCTCAGGATACATGAATTGTTTACAAATGGGAATCACCTAGTGTAGCTGTAAGTGACTACCTCTCCTGTATATAAAAGGGTCTGTCTTCATCAAGAGGAAGAATATGGGGGACTGGTCACATTAATAATGTACAGGAGCCTCTTCTAAGCAGGCACTGTAAACCTTTTTCTTTTATATATACAAGAGAATATTAGCTTTTCATATTATATGTCAGGAGATAATGAGCCCTGTATATGTGAGCACAGCCTCTTATATTATGTGTGATAGACTGGAAAAAGTTCTATAATAAAATTTTCATACTTGGCTCCAATGAATATGAACTCCAGTGATACAGACACAACCTCTCTGTTTACATGTGTTACAAAATAGACTAATAAAGTATGGTGATAGCCTTGTTAAAGCAGGAATTTTCAGTGTTTAAAGTGTAAACCACTCTTATTAGGTGGACCTGATGAAGCTCAGGCAAAAATGATCTCTTAAATATAGTTTTGTAGTTATAACTCATAATGTGTTGTCATGTTTTGTTAGAAGTTAAAAATACAAATAAAAATAAAACCTTTTAATTGTTTCCATAGGCAGATGAGGTGCTAAACCCTTAAGGGCATTTCAGGAAAATTCAAATAAGGGACTAACCTCAGCTTTGGGAATTGGTTCCTTATTTTTCCATCTCTCAGATTTTACTTCAGTCAGCTCCCATGGACCCTCCCGCCATTGTCTGTAACTGTGTTTAAATAACTGGCCTGTTGATTGTAATGTATTAGAACAAGAACACTCATCCAGCTACCAACTTAACTGAATAAACTACTGGAAACTTCAATAAGATGTCTTTATTCCTCCCATAGGGAGGGTATCAGAGAGAGAGAGAGAGTCTTCTAGATCTACTAGCTAAAGTAATTTTATCTGGCCTTATCCTTTATACTCTGTTTCTTGTTAGTGCTATCACCCTGTGGGTTACAGGTGGGATACCAGATGTCATTTGAGCCCTCTGGATTACCTCTGTTTTTGATGTTGTCATTTTTAGTCATTCCTCGACAAATGGGTTCAGATCTGATCTAGGATCTGACTCTTGAGCTCTTCCCTTACCCATAATGCCTCTGACCACTACAATACCTCAGATCTCATTTGTTGCTCTTCAAGATGGTGAGAATTGCGATTGCTTGAGCTCCATGTGGGGTATTGTGAGTGAACCGCTAAGTATTTTTGTTATCTTTTCTTATTTAACGAAGCCACACTTACCTTCAATAACTTTCTCTACCTAGTTTTCCTTTTGGTATTTCTTTGCTACCATTGTTGGTGGTCTGTTCCTCACTTTTACTCTTAGGGATCTTCTTAATACCATTGTTGGTAAAAAAAACCCTTTCTCAATACTTGTTTGTTTTGTGTTTTCCAGAATTGCTGATAAGCCAACTGGATTTAAGAAATGCACTTCCTGTGGGCATAAGATCCTCAGTTGTGATGCCCACAAGGAGCGTGTTTATCGTTTGGGCCAAGCACATTTGGGCATCTCTTGTTCCATCTCTGTGGCCTTTATTGCTATAGCTATAAGTGACAGGAGGAATAAACTAATTTTGAAAGTCCTCCTTCTGGCATCAGCTTCTTCTACAGGCACTTATACTTCAGGGCCTCAAACCCCCTCTCAAAAATTGAAGGAGCCCAGGGAGCACTGTAAAAACTCACCTTCTTGGCCTTCTCAGTCTACGCCTACACTTTCTTTAGAGTCACCAAAGAAGGTTTCTAAGACCTTGGATATGAAGCTTTCAGATCCAACACTACCTACTGCCACATCTCCTCAGCCCCATGCTCATAGACCTTCTCTGGAGCCTGTATCCCCAAGATTAAGGTCCCATTATTTATAAGAGACTTCTAAGAAATTGTCAAAGCCACCTTCCACATCCTCTTCCATTAGGTCTTCCCATAGAATGTCTGAGTTGGAGGTGGATAGAATGATGAGAAAACTCATCAACACAGACCCAGATGGGGGTCTTACCAGTTCCGTCTCCAATCAGATTCATGAACCGCCAATCATCTTTCCAACCTGTACTTGCTCCTTCTCTGATCCAACAAGCCATTTGGAGCCCTTGGATCTGAGATCCTCGAGAGTTGAACCATAACATCCAAAGTTTATTTCATCTTTGACTGTGGCTACTTCCCTGACCCGATTGGCTTCAACACTGTTGGAGCACAATGGCTCTCAGAGCTGAAGTATCAGCATTAGATATGAGGGGTTGACTTCAACTCCAAAGTTTTCAGAGATGTTGCTTCATTTTGGAACTTCAGCGCTCGATAGCTTGACTCCGAATCTGCCCTTGGAGCAGTGGGTCAGTGAGGCTTGGTGAATTTTAAGTGCCCCTGCTAATAGTGCTGGACTAAAGGGATTCCTTTATATGCCATGGTTGTTGTGGCAGCCACCATAACGGAACTGACTTAACAAAGCTCCACTGTCCATCTCCCTAACAGAGATTATAGGGCACTGGACAGGTTTGGAAAGCGAGTGAATGCGTCAGTGACATTTGCCCAGCATTTGCTGAACTACCTGGCACATTTCACCAGATTACAGAGGGACTTGGTAAAGAAACTCTAATTCTACCCCAGGGTGCATGTCTGCAGAGGAACAGAAGTCTTTATCCTCAAAACTGGCCACCCTACAATTGATTACAAACATATCTACAAGGTTAATCTCCCCTAAACAACAAATGCAGCAGGTTCTTTGCCCTTATCCTACCTCAGGGACAGTCACCGAGAGATGTTGAAGTCCATTTTTGGCCCTCTATTCTCCATTATGCTTATCCTCCCCTGCCCCTCATCCCCAAGTTTCTTCAGAAAGCATTTCAGTGGAAGAGTGCAGTAATCCTCATTGGTCCCTACTGGCCATGACAGATGTGGTTCCCCTTGCTTTGGTCTCACCTAGTCCGTCCTCCTTGGATGCTGGATCCCAGTCCAGACCTCCAGTCTCACCCATGAGGGCAGATTCACCTGGACATTGCAGGCCCCAAGTTGACCGCATGGTTTCTCTAATTCCACTGATAGCTAGACATGCAAGGCTTTCCTCCCCAGTTCAAAAAATCCTAGTCTGATCTCATAAACCTTTGATTAGGAGAATTTACAAAAGCAAATGGAAAAGGTTTTCCTTTTGGGATCATTAGAGAGAGTTAGATCCCTTTAACACCCTCACTTGCAGCTGTCCAAGATTTCCTTGCCTTGATTTTACAAGGTGGAGCAAGTTTTTCCACTATTAAGGTTCAGTTAGTAGCCATCTCGAACTGCACATTGGAGATGATTCTTCTCCTTTAGCATTATCTAAATTATGTAAGGCCTTTCTTACAGGTACCTTTTTACTTAGACCTCCAATAAAGGACCCTACTCCACATTGGGACCTCAATATGGGTTTGCAAACCTTAGTACTTCCTCCATCTGAACCATCAGCTATAGTAGATCTCAAGTTTCTTTCTTGGAAAACTGTCTTTCTGGTGGCTGTAACTTCTGCAAGATGAGTATCTGAACTCCAAGCACTATCTTCCAAATCACCATATTTGATATTTTGCAGACAGGATTACTTTATGCACAAACTTCCTTCTTACCAAAAGTTGCCTCTGAAGCCAATATCAGTCAAGTCATCAGTTTGCCAGTTTTCTTTCCCAAATTTGAAAACAAAGGAGACTACATCCTTCATCTTCTTGATCTACATAGGCAATTTCATTTTTACCTTCAAAGCACCAAGGAATTTATAAAAAACTGATCAATTATTTGTCTCCTTTACTAGAAAAAAATTGTGACGACCAGTTTGAAAACTATACTGGCTAAATGGATAACAGTTTGTGTTTTCTGTCTCTTCCTTGAGAGGCATAACCTTACCAAGACAATCAAAAACACATTCAACAAGGTCAGTGTCTACATCAGCTGCCTTTTGGGTTAGATCCACTCTTGATATTTGCACAACTGCCACTTGTTCTAATACCCATACCTTTATTACTCATTACAAATTGCATATCATCTCCAGAAATAGAGCTGCCTTTGATTCTGTGGTTCTCTGGAACATCCATCCAAGAGAGCCACCCAAGGTTACCACAGTTGGGGGACTGTGTCCCATTCGTCGAGGAACAAATGAAACTGACAATGTCAGATAAAGACGTTATGTACTCACCATAATGTTCAATCTGTGTTGTCCATTTTCATTCTTCCTCATCTTCACTTCCTCCTTCCCCCGTTCATGACTTTTAAAGGAATTGTTGTTAGGAACCATAATTCCTGTTTGAGCTCCTGATCTTTCAGCTATCACTTTTCTGTCATAACATTTTTATTGTATTTTATGATGATAATGCATATAATAGCAGCAAACTCGATCTGAGTTATTGTAGTGGTCAGGGGGATTATGGGTAAGGGAGGAGCTACAGAGTCAGATCCTAGAATCTTTAGAAAGTGGCTGAGTCTGATCTGAGGGTCAGATCCGAACTCATTCCTTGAAGAGAGAAAACAACAGATGGAATGTTATCGTGAGTACATAACTTCTTTTTAATGTTTCATATTTAGAGATGCAGTCCCATAATGTGATATGAAAAAGAGCAAAGTGATTAAGTTGCTCAATTTTATGTCATCCAGTTCATGGCAAACATATACACATGTTCTGACTAACTGAACTATTCCAAAGCAAACTACATCCTATTAAGCGATAGCCTGTCAAAATGTAATAACCCTCCCAACCCCAAGTTAACAGTATCTATGTGAAATTTTTCACAAAGACAATGTACAACCATGTTAATAGCTATATAGAGGCTGATGTACCTAGTAGAAGTAAGCCCAAAACAAATCACAGTGGTGTAATTCTAATCTTAAAAGAGTATATAGTAAAAGGGAAAAAAAATAATAGCTAAAATCAGCAACAGCAATTCTCGTAATGATAGGAAATCCCTAATTAAACTAAACAGGAAGCTAAGAGCATTAATTAAAGCCAACAATGCCAGTTACAAGGTCAGGATAGCCTAACAGCCTATAGGCAACCACAAAGCCTTCTACAATTATGTCCGCAACCTCAAAAGCAACACGCATACAGTGTGCTGAACTGGTGGTCTACCATCTTCACTGAGCAGAGTGACATAGTGAATTTGCTGGCTGACAAATTCAGATCAAACTTCACCCTCCCATTCCCCCATCAAATACCTACTATCATAAATCCTTTCAACTATTATCCTAGAGCAGGACTTGTGGCACCAGCTAAGGCCAAAAGCACAGTCTCATTGGACCTTAACAATATGCTGGAATGCCTCCTGAATAGCTTTAATCAAGACCTATCAATATCACTTGAATCACATTTCAATTATAGCCTCATAACAGGCTTTGTACCATGATAATGGAAGACTACAATGGTCATCCCACTTCACAAGGGTGGACCATTAACCAACTGCATAAACTATAGACCTACTAGTCTGACTATCCTAATATGAAAAGCCATGGAAAGAATTATCATGGAAATGATCAACAAAGGCACAGGCAGCCATTAGACAGAACCCAACCTAGTTTAACTTTGTCAATGGAAAATCATGCCTGCTAAACCTGGTGGACTTGTTTGAGAAGGTCTGCAAGACAATGGATGAGTGGAAAATAGTGCATATCATCTACCTGGACCTGGCTAAGATATTCAGTATAACACCCCACAAGAGTATAGTTGACAAACTCACTAAATTGGGCATAAACCCCCTACATAACATGCTGGATTGCCAGCTGGCTCAGAGACAGAACTCCCATAGTCAGGACTGGTGAGATCCTCTCCACTGAGAGACTGGTCACCAGCAGGGTACCTCATGACTCAGTGCAGTGACTACTTCTATTTGGCATCTACGTCTTGGAGGTAAAGACTAATATCAAGGGCCTATGGCTGATCAGGTTCACAGATGACTGCAAATTGGACACTATAATAGATTCCCTCCATGACACAACCATCTTACAAAAGGGTTTAACACAATCAAATGGCTGGTGCCAAAGTCACAAATTAAAACTCAATTTCAAAAAAAGCCTTATAGTGCTTTTTGGGAAAAATGCCACCCAGGCTAATTACTCCATCGATAAGACACCCCTAAGAGTTGGCCTAGTAGTCAGGGATCTGAAAACATATGTGGCCAAGATAGAAAGAAAATCTTTCTATTTCACCCATATTATAATTAAGGGCATGGCATCCAGGTCCAAAGAAGTCATAGTGCCACTTAATTCGTCCCTTATCAGACTTATCACTGAGTATAATGCCCCCTTCGATATTTACCTGACCAGATATATACAACAGTTGGAAAGCCCATAAAGGTTCCTTACCAGGAAAATCCTGGGTATGAACACATTGTCCTGTATGGATCACCTTAAAGCCTAGGTTACTGACAGGTGATCTATGCCTTGCATTCAAGACATCCACGGATCCAGCTCTGATAGACCTTTTGCACATCCTCAAAATGAACAGCATCAGAAATACTAGATCCAAAGATTTAAATTTTGCTTGTGACATAAATAAGATATGTTGGTGAGACAGATATTTGTTTCAAAGGATATCCATGCTCTGAAACAGACTCCCCATACATGTGAAGCAGAGTCTATCCTTGACCCTATTTAAGCATAACCTTGACCAATGGATGGGAAATTGGAAACTCACACCAGGTCTGGCCCAATGTCTCTGGTAGATAGAGGCAGTCAGTAATGCCCAAACTAGCATACCCCCCAACACACACACGTGCACACACACACACACACACACACACACACACACACACACACACAAAACCTTTGGATACTTCCTAACATCTCCCCTTCTAATAAATGCCCATGATACATTGGGACACAATTGGGTTCAATTGCGCAGCTAGGCTTATAAAGACCCTGGTGGTAGTTATCCTGGTATATACCAATGATCCCATGAGTAAATATCAGTTATACATTTATTATATTATAATACCAGAACTAAATAATTTGTCAAAAAAGTGATATTTTCTAACTCGTGTGTTACAGCAAAGTCTGACCTTTGACAGTGCAGGCTTAGAGCCATATGCTAGAGAAATTGCTGTTTCCACATTTTCAGTGTTAACTCATGGACTGTATAATAAATGAAAGAGCATTCAAGTGTCTTGTCCTGAAAATGTAGATAGAGCATTTTAAAGCATTTTGGAGATATGATAATCTGTAAATAAGGCCAAATTAGTGTTGGCATGGCAGTTAGAAATTGATGAACTGCAGTATTTCTAAAGCACTCAGCTTAAAACTAGAGTGTAGCTTTCAGATCTGTTCAGGATAGTAAATATAAAATATTTCAGAACATATAATAAAAATACCATTGTTCTTATATCAGCTTAAACATTCAATTTAAAAATTAAGGTTTCCCTCTTAAAATATGGCATAAAAAAATGCAAACATCATTTTTAATTCGGCTTCAAGATGCAGCTGTTCTGCCTCTAAATGTATGACCAGAGTCTAACAGGTAACAGTTTCACTATACTATGTAAAAGTTTTATGGCACTATATTTAAATATTTTGGAGATATAGTCCACTCTAGACAGGAAAAAGAAAAAAACAACAACACAGGAATGACCATACAACCACCTTGGAAACACTGAAATCTAAAGGAAAAATGTCTACCTTTTTCTACATGCTGACAACAGTTATTTCAGCATCAGCAAGTTAAGATAATGTTAACACCATGTGTCAGAATCCCATCAAATATTTAAAATTGTAGGTAATCCATTTTCAAATAATGAACATAAGCCAAGTTATTGTAACAAAATAAGTACATGTATGTGAATAACAGTGTGTTTCTTTATTGGTGGTCAGTGCATGGTTTGCAACAAACTTTGAAGAGTGCTACAATATTGTGAACCACACTGGAAATTATATTTTTTTCTTTGTAAGGTTTATGGAGACCAAGTACAGAAGCTCTGACAACACAGCACTGCTCTTTGAAGTCTGTTGCATCCAGTTTTTCTGGCACTTCTGTAACATACTGGGCAGTTTCAGACTCTCTTCAGATGTTAATATATAAATATAAAGGAAACTTCAGGGCATAACAGAGATACAGAGAAATATATAAGCTCACAGTAAGTGCATAAACATTTTACTGAGCTGTAGACACACCATGGTGCATCCCTAATATGACTACACCTTTGACTTCTGCCTTACATGTAAATTAAGAACTCAGGTTCCATGGGACAGGGCAACATACCTGGTGGGGTTACCTGTACAGAATCATGAAAAACCTAACTATATACTTAGCAGCTGAGTTAAAAATATGTCTTCATTCACTTCCTCTGTCTAATTAGATCAACTACTATCTCACTGCTCTCCCCTCTGTCACAGTTTCTTCACTCTGTCTCCTCATCTATCCAAAACAAATATCCTTTATAACAGTTTAAGTAGCCGCAACCATTTTCACTTTTCTAATTGCTTCAATTCTTAATTTTAAATGTAACAATACTTTCATAGTTGCTCTACTACTATCATATAATAGTATTTTACATTATCAGCCATCCCCCTTTCTAATATTTCCAAAGTTAAGCTGCCTGTTCTTTTCTTTTCATTATTTTAATTGCTAGAAATCACAGGTGATATTACAGTGTCTTTTGCGGTGTTATGTTTCTCTTAACTATATACAAGTCTTTGTCTATTCTTAATGAATGTGTATACCTATGCAAACTATGCACATGCTGTTTCTAAGTTATGTTTATGTACACTATTGTAAAGCTTTTTCTTCCATGTATGTACACTTAACACCTGTATATTGTGTATTCCTTCTGATGTAATGTGACTGCACTTTATGTGTATGTCACACGTGGTGTTGAATGTGAAATTTTTCTCCCTGGGCTTTGGGTGAAAAAAGGTTTTATCCTACTTTTACATCAGGTGAGTTCTCGCTGGCCCTTGAAAATCCAGGGGAGAGGGTGCAGCAGGTCTCCAAGGTGAACAGCCTCTGGCATGTTAGAACAATATAGGTAAGGAAGTCGGCAAGCCAGATCCGTAACTTCGGGATAAGGATTGGCTCTAAGGACTGGGTCAGTCAGGCTCAGGGGTGAAGTAGGGCTGGGCACGTGCCGCTGCTGGATGAGGTGTCCCCCTTCCTGGGGGGATGGTGGAGGTGACTCTGGGTGCATGCCAGGCCCTTCCTGTGGATTGCCCGGCTATGTCGGGTGCAGGTCCTGACCAGTGTCCCGCATCGTAAGGCAGCTAGCAGCTGACTTAGAACTGGTGTGGACCAGGGGAATCTGATGGTTTAATTAAAACAAAGCATCATGAAGGCCTGAGACCGGTGTTGACGCAATGTGATATCTACCCAGTGCTCTAAATATCAAAGTGAAGAAATTCAGTGAAGTGTGGGTAAATGGCAGGAGTAACTATGACTCTGTTAAGGTAGCCGAATGCCTTGTCATCTAATTAGTGATGCGCATGAATGGATGAATGACATTCCCACTGTCCCTACCTACTATCTAGCGAAGTCACTGCCAGGGGAACTGGCTTGGCAGAATCAGTGGGGAAAGAAGACAAATAAGTAATGTGCTTCTGATCTATAGAGAGATACTATGGTTTTGCCATTTCCCAAAGAAGGGGTCATATTACAGCAAGAAGAGTTTTAAACTTATCAGCCTGACCGGTGTTCGATGTATAATCATACTTCTTAGAGCTATAGTGGAACTTATTCAGAATAACAAATGAGACTTACTGTGTTAGATATGAACAGTGTATGGATTTGCTAGTAGAGCTCTTGCCTTATGAATCATATCACATTTTTTTAAAAGGTATCAGCAGCACTTGCTGGACTGACAGTGTGTTCTGCTTATCAAAACTAAGGCAATTAGTGCTGTTCTCTGAAAGAAAATAATTGACAAATCAATTGCATTATTTGTCAATCCATTCAATGGTTCAAGCAATAAGATGCACCAAGCCAAGGTAAGGGTTATCTCACCACCCTGATGGTGGTTCCAGTGATATTCTCGGGGTGGGGTTGCACTGTTGTTCTCAGTTACAAAGGTGTTAAATGTATTTTTAACCAAGTATTTTGATGACTGGTAACAACTACTTTAGTAAAAGAAGCCAAAGATGTTCTTCATGATTCACTGTTGCAGTCATAACCAATGGGATTTCCTGTTGTGGAAGCCCTTGGACTGCCTCACTACAAGAGAATTTTCTCCTCCTCTTCCTGACACCATCGGACACCCCAACCCATGTTAAGACACATGGGTATAAAGGGAGGCAGCCAGTTCCATAACCCCAGTTCTTATTTGTCATGGGAGCCTGAAACAGAGTGCTAGTCAGTGCGTTGGTTGATGTACACCAGACAAAGAGGACATCTAAAGCTAAGTACCCCATTGGAGAACTTCTCTTATGTTCCTTGATTAATGTCAGAGAAAGTTAATAACTGTCTCCACTGTGGCAAGCAGATACCACACTGGGACTTTCACTCCTTTTGGGTAACTTATTTGGGCCCAGAACATGACATATGTAGCTGTTGGTTCAGTGCTCACTTTTAACAGTAAAACAGTCAAACATAGGGCCAGGATTTTATCTAAACACTTTAGCCATTCACTAGGGCCTTTGTATACTATGTTGTCTTACAGTTAGGTAGAGGTCAGTCTCGCTAGGCATACGAAGGAAAAATACTCAAAACTTAGGGCAATGGCCAGCACTCATTCACTATCCACAAGTCCACCTAGACTTGTTATCGTTGAAGATGATGACTCGCCTTTCCAGTCCTCTCCAGTGACTGAGGTTATGGCACAGGCCTCTGTTGAGACCTGCTCAGAGTCCAGTACACTGCCAGGTCCCTCTGTGTCTGCACAAGCTGAAGTACTTAGCTTGTTGGTTGGGTCAGGAGCTGTTTCACAGGTTCTGGCTTCTGACGACTGCATTCAAACAGATGAAGGGGTGTTTGGAGTTTCTAATCTTCAGAAGATTGCCTCAGTTCACAGTCCTTGGGATTTGACTGTTCGCCCACATCCCGGTCCTAGCAGTGATGTCACCCCTAAGTCCAAGCCTAAGGCCTCACATAAAAAGGCTGCATTTAGTTTGCCTCATCAGTGGCCTACAGGCTCCCACTGCCACTCCCAACTTCAGGCCTGTTAACAGGACCTAGTTAGGTTGGCTGAGGATTTGATCTCCATAGTTTGATCAGATGCCTCTCTCTCTCTCTCTCTCTCTCTCTCTATATATATATATATATATATATATATATATATATATATGGTTTACAATTGAAAATGCGAACGGCACTTGGGCGACAGTCGGATAGTCGAACGTATAAGCTCATAAACAAGGATGTCGAAGACAAAATAATCAATCTAGGAACGGTTTTAACATGGGTCAAGGTAGGTGTTCAGTATTATTCCCTACTACAAACATCTTCCCTACCTCGACCCATGTTAAAACCGTTCCTAGATTGATTATTTTGTCTTCGACATCCTTGTTTACGACCTTATACGTTCGACTATCCGACTTTCTCCCAAGTGCCGTTCGTATTTTCAATAGTAAACCTATATATATATATATATATAAATCTCCTAGGTTCTAGCTCTGAGTCTTCTCCTGGTAAAAGGAAAAGGGATATCTCCCCAAGAAGTCTTCTGATTCTTTTGACTCTGAGGATGATAATGATGAATCCATGTTTGAAAAGGGTGTATCTATTCATTCCTGTTGGGATTCAGATTCTGATGAAAACCTTCACTCAGCCATCCCCCTTGGACATTTCCTTTGGGGAGACCCTACATATGCTTAGGAATCACTTTAAATGGGAAGCGCAGGACTATCCACAATCCCAAACGAGGGTTAGGAAATTTCTTAAACTCCCTGAGCATAAACATCTTGCCATGCCTCCATTATTAGAGGTAGTGGATGATGTCTTGCTAGAGTCTTCCTCATAGCCAGATTCCCTCCGCCCTGCCCCTTGGAAACCTGATAGATTTTGCAGGGTTCTGGATTCCCACAGACACCTTTTCAAGAACCATGTAACAAACCCTGAAGTAGTCACTCAAGGTCCTAAGGGAGCTAAAACTAGTACTTCCAAAAATCCCCTACCAACTAACAAAGCAGAGCCTTGAACAGGTTCAGAAAGAAAGTCTACACCTCTGCTACCCAGGTCATGAAGGCTTTGAAATTCCATTTTCATACGGGAAGTACCAAGAAACCATTTTACATCAGATGAAGCAAAAACTGGCGGGGATTGACTTATCCAGGTCTTTCTTTCAAGTAGCTAAGCTCGCTTTGCACTGCAGGTATGATGTTTTGTAAACTTCCAGCAGTGTCGCAGCTACAGAATCCATCATTAGAAGATACAAAAGTTGCAGTTGGTATGTTATTTTTCTCAGTCAGAGTTTGAATGTGAGGAAATTCGAAGTGTCAGCTCTGAAGATAGTTTTTACTCATGTACCTCTGATATTGTCAAATGTGATATTGCCACACGTAATGCCTATTGTTTATTGAATGCTTCCAACATAAATGGTAAAAGCTCCTTTATACCTCCATTTGATAAAGATATCCAACAGTTTTCTGCTGCTTTAAATTTTCTGCTGAATTACTAGTTAATATTTTGAAGTTTAAATCTGATGTCAAATATAATTTGTCATTTGAACAATGGCAAGCTCTTAATAATGTGAATAAAGATCACAAATTGATAATTAAGCCTTCGAATAAAAGGCAACAGAATTGTGGTGATGAATTTTAAACAGTATACAGAAATGTATTGTATTCTTTTAAATTATACTACAGTTTATGAAAGATGTGATATAACAGCTTATAACCAAGCTCTTGATAAATATCATTTATTGTTACAGAAACGTTTTAGGCTTTGTTACTTTAGTCGTGATGATCTAGATAAAACTTTGCTGTTAGGGGTTCTGATCTGGCAACTTTCTGTTGCTTGCCTAAAGTTCGTAAGGATTTGGACAAGTTATATGGTAGACCTATTGTAGCTGCCTGCAAATATTTTTTGCATAATGTCGGATTATTTTTACATGAATATTTGTTTTCTTTTGTTAAAGGGACCCTCTCTTACATTAGAGATACTCAGGATTTTATAAGTGAAATATCTGATTTGAAATGGGAAGAGGTTATGTACTAGGTAGTAACTGATGTACAGAGTCTATATATATCTCGTCAACGTAATAGTCAAGTGTAATATTTTTTGAGTGATACACCATTATCTAGTTATATTATTGAGTTGGTACAATTTTGTTTGGAAAATAACTTTTTTGTTTTTAATAATGAATTGTTTCATCAAATTCAGGGTACAGCTATGGGGGCATATTTTGCCCCATGTATGCTAATTTGATGTCTTTTTTGAAACTGAGTATTTGTTTCAGGATATGTTTTTTATAGATCATGTACTTAAGTATTTTCAATATATAGATGATTTGATATTTGTTTGTAAGGGGGGTAGAGAGAAAGTGAATAAATGTATTGATTCTTTACATAGGAATAGGTTTCATTTTAGGTTTGATGGCCTGCATTTAGGCAGCCAGATACATTTTTTAGATTTAAATTTAATTGGAATGAATGATGGTTCTATTAAGACCACTGTTCATAGAATAATTGGGGGTGGGAATCAGTTTTTATATGGCACTAGTTGCCATCCTCCCCATTCAATTACTTCTTTGCCTTATGGTAGATTCCTTCACCCTCATAAATTATATAATAATGATTTAGATTTTGCAAAAGAAGTACAATATGCAGCAGATATGTTTATTTAGAGGGGGTATGATATTAATGAGGGTAATTGTACTTTAAAGCTAATAAGAAATGTTATAATGGCACAGATGTGGTTGGTAAGGGTTTTTGTAGGGATCAGACTAAGAAGGATACTGATGAATTTCCCTTTTTTGATATCCCACTGCCTTCTAATACTCAGAATTTAGGTAGTGACAAAAATCATATATATTTTGTCACTACTTGTAATGTTCTTACTGACAAAATTATTAAACTTTTGTATTATTTTTGGCCTATGTTATTTAAGGATTGTAAGTTGGCTAACATTTTACAGGGGTAACCTTTAGTTTCATTTAAAAAAGGACATAGTATAGCAGACATGATGGTTCATAGTAGGTTTCAGATGCCAGAAGTAAAGTTTTGTAGAGAAATTGCCCCCAAAGTTGGTACTTTTGCATGTGAAAATTGCTCTATTTGTCCTTATGTAATAACTGTTTTAATATTAATGAGGTTAATTTTAGCCCTACTCAGAGTTATATTTGTTGTACTGTTGGAATTATTTATATTCTGAAGTGTCCGTATGAGAAATTATATGTAGGGGAAAATCAAAGAATGTTTAAAGTTAGATTCCAGGAACACATTACAGACATAAGAAATGGGAATTGTGATAAACCATTAGCAGTTCCTTTTAGGAAATTTCATTTTAGTCATTTTAAACTTCTTAAAGGATGTATTTTGGAGCAAGTTAATGTACATATGGGGGAATTTGTCTCTTTGAAAGATAAGTTATTGTATAAAGAATGTATTTTTTTTAAATAAGATACTTTTATCCCTAAGGGATTAAATACTGAATGTAACTGGAAATACTTGATTCGCTGATGTTGTAATGTGTTAATTGTTTTATTAGTTTCTATATTTATTGAGTGTCATTCTGATACGTAGTTACTCCTTGAAGGATTTCTGGCCAAGATGCTAGAGTGAATAAACTATTTTCTTCTGTGGCTGTTGTCTGTAACATCTGTCATTAGAAGACATGCCTGGTTGAGGGAATACTCCCTTCATGAAGATGTGGAATCAAGTCTTTTGGATGCTCTTTTTGACAGAGATTTACTTTTTTGCCCCAAGGCAGAAGTTGTGCTTAAGAAGATGGAGGATAAGGCCAAGTCCATGCATACAGTTAATGACTTTCTTCAGGTTCAACATCCTTGCTTCAGCTGCAATTGCCCTACTAAACACTGGTCCTTTCTGATCTCTCAGTCTAAGCCTAGACATAGGAGACCTCAAAATGAAAGGAGTCAATGGTAGCACCAGCAACCAAGACAGTGACAAACAGATTCAAATAGGCCTATGGGATTCCACCAACAGGGGCCCAGAAGGGAGAAATCATGACTCTTTCATGACACTACCTTTCTCCTCCCCTCCAGTCCCACCCCTCCTTCCTTACCCCCTCTCAGACTAGGAGAATGGCTGTCCTTAAGTAACTGGACTCTCATTACCATGAATCAGTGGGTATTGAAGATCATTAAGAGGTTACAAACTTCAGTTCAAACAGCTCTAAATTAATTAGGTTTCCCAGATATTCCACCAAGACAACAACCAGTGGCCTTAAAGCAAATACAGCTTCTGTGCACCCAAGATTCTGTGGAACCACTACCAAACACATTACAAGGAAAAGGTGTTTACTCAAGGCTTTTTCTAACTCCCAGAAAAGAGGGTATCTAGAGGCCAGTTCTGGACCTGTTAAGTCTCAAGTGATTCTTGCAGATACCAAAATTCAAAATGCTAATCCTTCAAAAATTGCTGCCCATGATTTCACCAGACTCTTTCATGGTAACCTTAGACCCAAAGGGCGCATACCTCCACATCCTCATAGATAAATCTCACAGGATGTTCTTGCACTTCAGAGCAGGTGAGAAGCATTATCAGTTCTGTGCTGTGCCCTTTGGATTGTCTACTGCACCCAGAGTTTTTACAAAATGCCTAGTCCCAGTGATAGCCTTCTGCAAGTCAAAGGGCATTCAGATTTACCCCTACCTAGATGATTGCCTCATTCAGGCAACAAATCTAGAAAAACTCAAAGCAGAGCTGCTTTACACCCAAGAGATATCCTGGCTTCTCTAGGGTTCACCATTAATATCCAAATGTCTCAGACAAGCTCCACTAACAAGATTGTGTGTCTAGGGGCTTTGCTGGACAACTCACTTTAGAAAGCTTTCCTTCCCCCGACAAGGTTACCTTTCTAGCCCTGTACTTCCAAAAGCTAATTTTCAGGAAATACCTCACAGCCAGAGAGTTCCTCAGAGCCTTGGGTTACATGGCCTCTTCCATACTAATGATCATCCTGAGCAGACTACATATTAGGAAGCTGCTGTGGTATGTCAGAAATGTGTGGTGCCAACACTGTCAATCCCTCAACTTCAGGACAAAGCTTCTCCCGTGTCTCAGGACAGAGTTTGCATGGTGGCCTGAGCATGCTTCTTCAACCCAGGCCTCCCTTTCAGGTTCATCCTTTAGGACCAAACTGTGACCATGGATACCTCGGACATAGCCTGGGGTGCCTACTACAGCAAATTACAGACTCAGTACAGATGGGACTCCCAGTTCAAGAACAAACACATTAACCTAAAAGAACTGATGGCATCCCAAAAAAAAGTCTGATCATCTTCAAACACCAATGGAAACCAGGAGTAATACTAGTAAAGATGAAGAGTGCCACAGATATGTGGTACTTAAACAAGTGGAGGGGTGGGGTTGACTCACTCCTATCCTCTTTGTCATCTAGCCATGGACCTTTGGGAAATGGCACACTCTCTAGGTCTGCACCTTATGGCACAGTACCTACCAGAAGAAACCAATCAGTTGGCTGATCACTTAAGCAGGAGCCTTTCAGACCCTCACAAGTGGCAACTGCAACAGGAAGTTTCTCTCAGCATAGTCCAAAACATGATGTGCCATAGCTGGACTTTTGCTACCAAAGAAAATGCTTACTTGAAAACATTTTGCTCAAAGACCCAGACAAAGGCAGCCTGGAAGACAGATTTTTTCTCCTTCACTGGGACAGGCCTATTCCTCTGTGCCTTCCCCTAAGTACCCTTGCTCCCCAGGATACAGCTGATGATAAGAGAAGAAGGGCCAATCGTCATTCTAATAGCCCCAGAGTGGCCAAGGCAGCATTGGTATCCTCTAATGCTCACCGTATGCAAAAAGCAACCATGGCTGCTGCCCCATCGAGTGGACCTATTAACACATAACAAGGGCAATGTCATTCACTCCAACCTGAGCACTCTCAAACTTTTAGCTTGGATGATACATTGACCCCCTTGAGTGGGGCATCTCTCAACAAACAGGTCCTGGACATTCTAAAAGAAGCCAGGAGACCTAGCACAAGAAATCTTACTCCAATAAATAGAAGAAGAAGGTGCAGACAAAAGGGACAGGGCCCTCTTCAAGCCCAGAAGGCTCTGACCCTTTCATAACTATCAGGACATTTTAGTAAAAGACTTTATTACTCTATAGAAATTCCCACCTCATCAATTTCAGTTTATCTGCCTACTCAACCCCTTCTCTTCTTCCTTCCTCTCATGAACCAGTTCCTGAGAGGGGTTATCCACATTAGACCTCCATGGAAACCTCCTTTTCCCACTTGAGATCTCAGTTTCATTCTGGAAAGGCTCATCCTCTCACCTTTTGAGCCAGCTGTTTCAGCGGAAATCAAATTCCTTACCTGGAAGACAGCCTTCCTGCTAGCCATTACTTCATCTAGAAGGGTTTCCAAGCTTCAGGTTATTATGTATGTATAACCTTTTATCACTTTCCACCCTGACAGAGTCTCTCTTAGGACCAACCCTTCCTTTATGTCTAAAATCATTACAGACATCTCTTTAAACTGGACTATCCACTTGGCTACCTTCTCTCCATACCCTCAAAGCAAGGGGAAAGAATCCTCCATACTTTGGATGTGCACAGGAAACTGAGTTGTTACTACCTGGACAGAATATAGAATACCAGAAAGTCTGACCAGAGTTTTGTGGACTTTGCCTGTAGCTCTGAGGGGAACCCAGTTTCTAAACAAAGAATCTCCAAATGGATCCCCCTCCGTATCTTGTTTTGCAACAGCCATCATGGAAAGAAGCCTCCTGACCCTGTCATTACATTCCACTAGGGCTACTGCTATATCTACTGCCTTTCTCAAAGAGTGGCCACTAAGGACATCTTGAAAGCCACTACCTAGTCTTCTCTGCATGCCTTCACCAAATATTATCACCTTCCAACCTTCTCCAGATCTAAAGCAGGGTTTGCTACTGCCCTCTTGCAGTGCATCCTTTCCTCTCCATAAACTTTCCATCCACCCTCCTTTCAGCTTTGAGAGTCTCCTTTCAGTTATGACTGCAACAGTGAAACACTAAGAACATAGTAGAGTTGTATGCACATAACCATAAATATAGATGTTCGAGTGTATTCACTGTTGCAGTATTTTTTCCCTCCCACCTTGCCGTCTTGCCCCATGAGATTGGGGTGGTTATTCTTTTCTTCATCTCCAGGTTGTCCCCTCTTCTTCTGTACATTATCTGGCATTTCTGAGCTTAGGCTCTGGACCCTAGGGATCAGCTGGGGCTTCTGCCAGTTGTAGGCAAGAAAGTGCTGATGTTATGGTATTGGCTGCCTCCCTTCATACCCGGATGTTTTGATGTTGGTCAGGGCATCTGTCATATTCAGGAGGAGAAGCAGAAAATTCTCTGGTAGTCAGGCTGGCTAAGGGCTTCCACAACAGGAAATTCTATTAGATGTCCTTTTATATCACTGTTGCAGTATTCTTAATGTTAGGGAGCTCCCACCCAGGACAGCCAGACATTCAGCCAGTGTACCAAAGCCTAATGATCTTGTATACATCATGTGTCACATATATGCTCCCTGCACAGAACGTAGGGCATAAAAGTCACATACAAATGCTGTTACTGAAAACTTTGATGCCAGTCTGAACACCATTATTGCTTGTTGGTCTGAATGCCTTGTTGCTGTGCTGAATATGTGGCCATTAGATAAATGCCCTGTTGTTTTTTTTTTCTTTTTGGTCATCTATTGTATTTTGCTTACCTAGAGTTCTTGTTATCCAGGAAGGGAAAATGTCAATGTAGGAGGAAGATTTCCCCATAAGGATCATCATGAACAGTTTCTCCTTTGTTTGGGTGCTTCCAGTGACCATACTTCTTGTAGTATCTGTATGGTGTTTGTGCCTAAGACACTGAAAAGCCATTTGTCATCCTTGGCCATTTATCTTGAAAACCAGTGGCTTCAACGGTTAGCCTATGGTAACATGGCAGAATCCTTTAACCTCGAGATACTCCCACTAGGTAAGAAGAAAGCCAAGACGTCTTGGCCAGATTCTTTAGCTGTCCAGCCTCCACAGATCATCCCTCTAGAAGCCGGTAATAGCTCTCTCTATAGGCTATTCAGCATTTACATTGGATTCCTCTGCCACAACCCCATCAGAGGCCAGCATGGCTCCATCTTTTTGCATGTCCTCTGAGGCTTTGCAAGCATCTGGTCTGGATGTGGAGGGGGAGCCAGTATTAATTATCTCAGAGGGTCCTAGAAGGATTCTGCAGATATTGGTCAGAGAGGAGGTTCCAGGTTCTCTTACTGAATCTCGCCAATGTCTGGAATCTCCAGTATTTGTTAGGGCTGACGTCTCTTCCAAGAAGAGACAGAAAATAAAGCATATTGTGGTCCATCCTAAGGGTCCTCAAAGGGAATGGCAAAAGTTTACTCAGAGCTTGTTTTCTGTCTTGCTGGACCTGAAGCCTCCTCAAGGGGTTTTGGTGCTTGCTCTTCCTTGGACCGATACTCCTTCTAAATGGCTTAGGGAACCAGATTCCTCGGATGAGGAACCAGTGTCTAATGAGGGGTCTTTGTCCTATTCCTTACAGATGCCTTCACCTTTGGCTTAGGTTCTGATGAGAAGAGAGCTAGCCCTAAGCCTCCTTTTGAGGAATTGTCCTTTGGGGACACAATTGCTAGGATGATGGAATACTTTAAATGGGATTCTTCTTAGGTGTCTGATATTCAGAGACAATATTCAGGTGGATACTCCTAAACAATCTTCAGTTCCTCCTGTATTGGCTGCCTTGTTAGCCACTTTCATTGCTGCTTCCAAGTCTTTTGATTCTCAGCATCCTGCTCCTAAGAAACCTGATAGATTGTATAAGGTTTCTGAGGTTTGTCAGTTTTTAGTTAAATGTTCTTCTGCTGATCCTGCTGTGGTGTCACTCTTTTCTGACAAACCTACGCTTTTGCCCTTTTCCAAACTTTTGCCTTCTAATAAAGATAATAGGGCTATGGAGGGGATTGGTAAGAAAATTTACACTGCTTCTACTTTGGACTTTAGGGCAGTTAATTACCAATTGATCAGGTATGCTCTGGCCTTGATTGGTCATCCTTGTCAGGTTCTCTGACCTCTCTGATTCTGAAGGCAAATCTTCTGCTTCATCTTTTTTACCTTCTGCTTCTCAAGTGGCTCCCACCTCTATTAAGTGTAGCTGTGGTGCTGCTGATGCCTCTTCTAGGCGGTGCAACTTTTATGTCTACCATGAGATGTTATTCTTGGCTTCATCTCCAATCTCTTCCTGAGAACATTAAGGCCAAGTTGTTGAATGCTCCTTTGGGCAACAAACATTTCTTTTGGAACTGCTGCTGACCTGTTTGTCTTCAAGAGAAAGGCAAAACCTTGCAGGAACATAAACATGTTTTTCTCTCTCCTATCCCTAACTTCCAGAGGAATTATCCTTCTAGATCTGATTTTGTTTGCAGGCAACACTGCCAGGCTTCCAAGGGTAGGAAGGGTGGTAGGCAGGCCCCCCTCTGCTAAGGCTTCTCAGATTTCTGTGGCCCAGAAGCCTCCTTTATCTGATAAGCCTGCTTCACTTTGACAATCTGCCCACCTTCTCTTAGACCAGGATTTGTGTCCCTTCAGTTTTTCCTTTGTTTTCCTAATTGGTTTCTCATTACCTCAGACTCTTGGGTTCTTTCTGCAATCCCTCAGGGTTACTTCATGGTACAGAAGGCTGTCGCTCCTTTTTCAGGGATTCTTCAGCTGCTTCTTGAGCAACTTCCTCATTTCGTGGAGGTCCTAGGGTCCCTGGTGAATGAAGGAACCATATAACATGTTCCCCCTTCCCATGTAGGAAAGAGTTTTATTCCAGGATATTCCTGTTTCCTTGAAAGGCAAGCACTTGGAGACCTATTCTGGATCTCTCCCTGCCCAGCACCTTTCTCAAGGTGCCTTCTGTTTGGATGCTTACTCTTCAAACTCTTTTCATTACCCCAGTCATTCCTGCTGTCCTTCATATCCCTATTCACCTTTTTTCAGGAAGTTTTTATGTTTCATTGTTTCTTCCTTTCATTTTCAGTTGTCTGCTTTGCCCTTTGGCCTCTTTACTGCCCCAAAGGTATTCACAAAATACCTAGTTCCTGTGATTGCTTTCTGCAGGCTACAAGGCATTCAGATTTTTCCTTATCTGGACAATCTGTTGCTTCAGATGCCTTCTCCCATTTGCCTGTTACAGGATCTGGAGTTCACCATCTCTCTTCTTCAGAGTCTGGGGTTCACTATCAACTTCCAAAAGTCCTTCCTGACTCCCTCTCAAGGTCATGTGTATCTGGGATGCAGGATTCTGACAGTGCCAGTGTTGGCCTCTCTTCCACCTGCAAACGTTTTGTCATTCTGTCAGTCTCTTCTGATTGCCATGACAGCCAGAATGTTTTTTCAGCCCTGGAATTCTTGGTCTCTTCTACTCCAATGCTGCCTCTTGCCAGACTGCATATGTGAGTTTCAGTGATACCTCAAGTCATTTTGGCTGCAGCATTGCCGTCTTTTGAATTTCAGTGTACTTCTTCTTCCTTATCTGAAGAAGGAATTTGAGTGGGGGATTCAACAGTTTGCTCTCAACCAAGGCGTACCCTTCCAGCCTCTAGTCCCATCTCAAGAACTGTTCACCTGTGTCTCAGACATGGGTTGGGGTGGGGGGGGTTCATTTGGTCATCTGAAAGTTTAGTGTCTCAGACCCACCACCACCACCAGAAATCAGACCATATCACCATCAAGGAGATGAGACCTCTGATTCTGGCTCGTCAAGCTTTTCACCCCATGTTCTCTCCAGGCCCCTTGAAGGTGTACACAGACTACACTACAGTGATGTGGTATTTCAACAAGCAGGGAGGCAAAACATCTTACCTCCTCTACAGGATGTCTTTTCAAGCTTGGAGGTGGCTCTCAGTTATCAGCTAACTCTTCAGGCAGTGTGCATTCCTTCAGAGCACAATCTAGTGGCAGACTCTGAGCAGGTCCAAAACACAAGCTTATGAATGGATACTTCACAGAGACGTGCTTCTAGGCATTGTCCATTGTTGGGGTATTCCTCAGGTAGATATTTAGCCTCCCCTCTGAACAGGCAGCTAATCACAAGTTACTTCACCAGTTGGACCTCCTCACACAGGTCAAGGAGCCTGTCAACCATCTTCACTTATCTACTCTTCAACTGACACTGTGGGTGATAGAGTTTTGATCTTTTCAGGCATCTCTTTTCTGAGGACATGCTCAGGGTTTTACAGGAGGCAGGGAAACCCTCAACCAGAACATATATGTCCAAATGGAAAAGATTTTCTGTCTGGTGCCATACTTGCAACCAGGACCCTTTCTCAGTGGGAGTCCCATTTGTCCTGTCTTATTTGTGTGAGGTGCTCTAGTCTAGCCTTGCCTTTTCTTCTGGAAAGTCCTATTTGTTAGCCATTTCTGTTTATCTGCTCTTGAATCCTCCTTTGGCTTCTTGTTCTGAGGCCACACAATTTCTTAAAGGCATCCTGCATATTAGGCCTCCAAGAAAACCTCTTCCTCCTCCTTGGGACCTCAATATTGGTTTGGAAAAATTGACTCAGGCTCCTTTAGAGGCTGCAGAATCTGCTTCTCTGCAACATCGTAGCTGGAAGACTGTTTTGTTACTGGCTCTTACTACTGCTTGAAGGGTTTCTGAGCTCCAGGTCATTATGGCCATTCCTCCTTTTTTGGTTTTTCACAGGGATAGGGTGTCCCCTTCATACTAATTCTTTCATTCTCAAAGTATTGAATGAGTTGGCCTTGCATCAGTCAGAACAACTCCCTTCCTTTTTCCCTTTTTCTTGATCTGCTTGTGAGATCATCTTGCATACCTTGTATTTGCAAAGACAGCTCAGGTACGATTTGGGCGAAACTAAAGCCATTAATAAGTCTGCTCAGTTTTTTGTTTCCTTTAATCCCAGGGCATTGGGTTTGACTGTTTCTAAGCAAACCATCTCCTCCTGGATATCTAAGGCCATTTCTTTTTGTTATACTTTTCTTAGTAAATCTTTGTCTACTCCTGTTACAGCTCATTACACTAGAGCTATTGCCTGTTATAGTGCCTTCTTCAAGGGGTTGGACACCATTTCCATCCTTGAAGATACTACTTGGTCTTCACTGCATACCTTTACTAAGCATTATAAGTTGGATATGGTTTCTACAGCCAGAGCAAGTTTTACTAGAACTATTTTATATGGGTTTGTTGAGGGCTTTTCTCAGCCTTCCATCTTCCATTCTGTTTCTTGAGATTTTTACTCCCTCTAGTGTTAAGAATACTGCAACAGTGATGTAGAAAGACGTAGTATAGCTGTGTAAAATCATACCATAACAATAGTTGTCTTTCTCTTCATTGTTGCAGTATTCTGCCTTCCCTCCAACCCCTCTTGTTTATTCTGGTTTTTGTTTTGGATTTCCTTATGGGTGATGGTTCCCCTTTTTTTTCTGAATGTTTTTCTTCTGGATGTGCATGAACTCCTTTGTCCTGTGGAGACTATTCTCTTCTGGGGCAATTCACTTCTGGGTAACTGGGTCCAGTGCATACAAGATCATTAGATTTTGGTATACTGGGCTGTCCTGGGTGGGAGATCCCTAATGTTATGTATACTGCAACATTGAAGAGAAGGGCATCTACTACTATGGTAAGATTTTACACAACTATACTTTGACTGCAACAGTGAATACACTCTAATATCTACATTTATGGTAAGTGTACACAACTGTACTTTCTCCACGACAGTGTACAGAAATACACACCAGATGAAGTAGTAATGACCTATCCTTTAAAGCGAGTAAATGTAGCATCCCAAGACTTACCAAAAA
Organism: Protopterus annectens; assembly: GCF_019279795.1. Lineage (NCBI taxonomy): Eukaryota > Metazoa > Chordata > Ceratodontiformes > Protopteridae > Protopterus > Protopterus annectens. Next base: position 74,254,160 of record NC_056730.1, on the reverse strand, counting down.
GGGCATAAATTGTTTATGTTTATAAAATTAATGAGTCAGGTTAAAAAGATACACTTGTTCAAGATCTATGGAAAATAAGACAACCGAAACTCTGACCAGCATATATTTTCCACAGCCAAAAAAATTCATTTTGTTTAGCTCATCTAATTATAAAGGGCATGTCTAGTCAGTCCAGGGAGATCACACTTCCACCTTGGCTCTTTATCAGAGATGTGAGACCTAATGCTTTTTGTTCCAAAACTTAAAACAGTAAACCACAATTTTAACAGGGAAAACAAGTTCCAAAACATGCTGTTAGTTCTTAAAAATGTTTCTACAAGTTTTACCCCCTACATCTTTCCCCAGACTGGAGGTTTCACCTCTGATAATATACCTTAAGGAATGTCACTCAAATAACAAACATTTTCCATCTTTCATTTTAGTGCACAAACCACAGGATCCAAGCTTGTCTGGTTTTGTCTGATTTAACACATGGGTTGTTGGATCCAACCTTGGCACTGATTTTGAAGTTTCTCGGATCCAGGGCTCTGACTCCTCCCCTACCCATAATTCCCTCCACTTCACCTTGCTACTTTAGATCTCGTTTGCCACCTGAAGACTTCAGACTTGTTCCTCAAGGGCTACATACAAAATTTATATCCTCTGAATTCTAATTATTTTTTCTCCTCTCCCTACAGAGAGACTTGTCTCTCTAGTGTTAGCTATAGATACTTACCTTAGTTAGTATTTAGCATTTTTTTAGTAGAATTGTGCTTTAGAAAAGTTATAAGAGTAGCAGTAGTTAGGACTACAGTTTAAGTAGTAGTAAGATTTCAGCATATAAACTTATTAGAAATACTAAGCTGTCCATTTTACGTAGTGTCTATAGCGGGTTTGTTCTAGTGTGCTTTTCGTACTTACTTGGACTTAGTTATTGTGTACAGTGCGGCTGTTCCAGTGTATCTGTTTGCTTACATCGTTAGACTTAACTATTATATTAAGTACTGTACTATAACAATGTCAGGTAGCCTAGGGTTTAAAAAATGTACTGAATGTGGGTACAAACTCTCTCCCCAAAACCTGCATTCATTTTGTGTGTACCGTTTGGGCACTACCCACTTCGATACAGATTGCCAAACCTATGCTTCTTTCAATTCTAGGGCACTTCAGATGCTAAGAGAGAAGCTTGTAGTCAAGAGCTCCCTTCCTGTTGCAATGGATGACCCTGTCTGTGGCAGATGTACTTCCTCTGCTACTGCTTCACCAACAAAGAAGCAAGACAAAACCAAGCTGAAGGACAAACAAAGAGAAAATGAAAAGAATGATTAAGAAAAAAAGAGACCAGGATAAATAAGAAAAAAAATAGGAAAGTGTCTCTGGACCCCATGGTTTCAGTTGGTCTGGAATGGAAAACTCTAAGAAAGCCAGATCCAACAGTCGCTACAGTCTGATCTTCTTCTCCTCTAACTTGTTTCTCTCCAGAACCGGTGAGCTCAATGCTCCATTTACCAATATTACAAGAATGGGGATACTCAAGACCACCTGTGATGGCTTCTTTTGCCCAGTCTTCTAGGAGCCCAACCTAACAAGATGTCAACAAGATGAAGCAGAAGTTTCTTAAAATGCAAATCCAGCTTGTGGTTCTATCTGTGTCCTCTTCTTTGAAAATGCTGAGTTTTGCTAGTACTACCACTCCACTTATTGCTCCAGTCCAGGTCTGCCCTTTGGACCTGACTACCCTGGATCCAATTTGTCCTGGGGTGTGATCTTTGGAGCCAATAGTCAGAGCTACTTTGAACTACTTTGACTCCAGCATCCCTTTCTCTCTCGACTATGATACGTTCTGAAGAGACTCTGTGCTGAACTGTTAGTGCCGGAGATCAGGGGGATGGGCCGACACTGAAGTTGTCAGAGTCATCTCTCCACCTCATGGCCTCTGTATTCAATAGTTTGGATCTGAGATCAGCTTTGGGGTTGAGGCCCATTGGTACTGAGGTATCTCCTTCATTCTCTGATAGGAGGAGACTGTTGGGACCAGTTGTGGCCTCAGCTTTCAAGAGGGCCTAAGGAGAAGGTACTTGGATCCAGCTCGGTTACACCCAAACCCCAAAAGGACTGTGCTTCTTCTTCCCATCATATGTGTCAGACAGGGACAGTCAGTACCACAGGCTTCTGAAATTCCCTGTTATGTTGGCTCCCAGTCTGATTCTGAACCTTCTGGTCCCCCACCAGTACAGATTCATAGTAAACAGACCTGTGAATTTCACTCCTTGAAATATGTTATACACCTAGTTCACTAATAAAAATCAAACTGTAAATTATGTACTGCAAAATAAAAAAAAAATTTGAAAAATAGTAGTAGGTAGTCCACAGTTGAGTTAAAAATGGAATATTCTTTATTGAAACACACAAACAAGCGATCCTAGTTGAGTATAATGAAAAGCATTGAAGACATTCATTGTTTATATAAAATCGGGTTATTTGGAGCAAGGGAGTGGTTGCTGAGGGTGACTGTTAAGAGCAATAGAGCATTAAACTCATTCCTTTAACCAAGTCTCCATTCCCCCTTAACATTATAGTGTAAACTGTGAGTCTCATATTGACATCATGACTTAGCGGGCATGGAAGGGCCCTGAGGTGTTGGAACCAATACATAAGAAACAGACAGAATATTGGCTGCCCTGAAAGACAGAAAATACTGGAGCAAAGATCCACCAGTGAATGCAGTGGTAGTAGCAACAGCCACTAAAAAGGAATGAACATGACACTAAAACTCTCGCTGCAGTAAGACTTCATTTTTCCATTCCACCAAGAGCCTTTACTAGGAATCAGAGAGGTGGAAAGAAGATGTGATTCCACAAATCACAAAGTTTTTATCAGGACACTCCTGGGGATGGACCTTCTCATGGTACAGGGGGAAGTAATTCTAATGGACATTATCCTAGAGGCAGTGGCAGACCACATAATTAAAGCTTTTGTGATCTCTTCATCAAAAAGCCCTACCAGTGCTCCTGAAAGGTTGACCTACTACTGCACTCTTGAGGCAGTCGGGGGCTTTTGTCCATGCACCCATAAGCCTGGCAAAACATAACAGATTCCTGGGTGCTAAACATTATTTCCAGAGTCTATTTAACTCCCTTTTTTTGCCCTACTAAAAAGAAGAAGGTTCCAGATGTCCCACCCAGTCAAAGGGAATCCGCAATAACCGAGGTTTTCAAGCTGCTAGAAGAAAAGTGCCATCCAGCTGGTCCCCCAAGACCAATTAGAGTCAGGAGTCTATTTGAGATTCTTTTTAGTACCCAAGAAGATAGGGGACCTCAGGCCCGTTATGGATCTGAGTCATCAAAACCACTTCATAAAGCAGACAAAATTCCAGATGGTCATGATTCAGTCAATGTTGCCTCTGTTGAGGAAGGACAATTGGATGTGATTCCTAGATCTCCAGGAAACATACTATCATGTAAAGATAGCGAAGTGATCCAGGAGATTCCTCCATTTTCTGGTTTGCAGCCAATCATTGCCAGTTCAGTTCCCCACCATTTGGTCTCACCACAGCCCCCAGGGTGTTCACAAAGATAATTTTAGTGGTTGCAATGCATCTGTGCCTGCTAGGGATCTAAGTTTTCCCATATCTCAATGACTGGCTCATAACTGCTACCTCCATGGATCTGCTGATTTGTGACCTGGACCTTCTGCTCCACTTAATGAAAGATTTAGGAATTACTATTACTCTGACCAAGAGTCAGCTAATTCTGACACAACCGATAGAATTTATTGAATGACACCTAGAGTCAACAATACAGAATGTCATTCTCCCCCAACACTAGAGTACTTTCTCAACATCTCACAGCTGCACAAGTACTTCAGCACCCTTTTTCCCCCAGCAAGGTTGATTCTATGACTCTTATGTCTGATGGCATCTAAAATTTTGATGGTTTCTCTAGCCAGATTCCAATTCCACATGAGAGTTCTTCATTAGACCCTATCATTACAATAGTCTGAAAACATTCATCCACTGCATGCAAGGATTTTCATCTCAGATCTACAGAGAACACATCTCATAGTGGATAAAGTTACCTTCAGTGATGAAAGGATGCTCATTCCATATGGAGCCTCCTTTAGTGGTAGTAACCATGAACACCTCCATTCTAGGATGGGGGTGCATTTTGAATGGAGGTCGATGCAAGGTACCAGATCACCCCTAAAGGTCAATCTTCACATCAATATCTTAGAGATGAGGGCAGTCCTCCTAGCATTGCAGGCATTCCAGGATGTTCTCCGCAAGTGTGTGAGTTCCATACAGACAACATGGCAGTAGTGTGGTGCATCAACTGACAGGGAGGAACCCATTCCTATCCCCTTTGTCGAGAGAGTTTGTTTTCACACCATTTTCTAGTAGCAATGGATATACTGGGAACAGTCTATGTATTAGGGGACAAACTGAGCCAAACTCTCTTAATGTCCCATGAGTGCTCCCTAAATCCAACAGTGGCAGCTTTGATTTTTAGTTGCTGGAGCCAGCCTCGCTGCAACCTCTTTGAATCCTACCTAAACAACAATTGCCACAGTTACTCTGCCATGATCCCTCCACAAGGACATTCACCAAGGGGCGCTCTGGCCCACAATTGGCCCCCAGGTCTCCTTTATGCATTTCCCCCATTGCCTGTAATGAACAAATTCATCCAGAAAACCAGAAAGTACAAGACCAGTGTGATCCTCATTGTTCCTTTCTGGCCCCAATAAGCATGGTTTCCTTTCCTGAGGCTTGTTCTAGTACATCCCCCATGGATGCTGGATCAGTATCCAAACCTGCTAACTCACCTCTCTGGATTGTTTCCTCTGGGCCAGAAATCCATGAAACTAACTGCTTGGTTCCTCCAGATTTGACCTTAGCCAGAGATGTCAGGCTCCCAGCATCAGTTGTTCAGGTCATATCAGTTTCTTTAAAACAATCCACAAAAAAGGTTTATCATAGCAAATGGAAGAAATTTTCCATTTGGGCAATATTGAAAGGATTAGACCTCTTTTCTGGTCCAATTCCTTCCATATTAGAGTTCTTGTCTTGACTCTAGTTATTCCACTATCAAAATGTAAGTGGCCGCAACCTCAAATTTCCACATAGGACAGAATGACACTTCTATAGCTTTCCTAAAAGTTTCTAAAGCCTCCCTGGGATATTATTATTCTGCTCCAAGCCTTAACACAACCTGCATTTGAACCAGCAGCATCAGTGGTTTTGAAGTTCCTTTCTTGGAAGACGGTCTTTCTAGTGGCGGTTACATCAGCCAGATGGATTTCAGAGTTACAGGCCCTTTCCTGCAAACCCCTCTATCTGGTATTCCTTAAAGACAGAGTTTCCTTGAGGACTAATGCATCCCTACTAAGGTGGCATCCTAGATGAACTTAAATCAGTCAATAAATCTTCAAATCTTTTTCCTCAAATTTGAATACATTTCACATGTGCTGAATGTTCACCATCAACTCGGGTCCTATCATCATAGGATCAAAACATTCAGAAAGTTTGTTGCTTTCTGAAGCCAAGATTAGGCAAAGCAGTTGATAATGTTACTCTTTCCAGATGGTTATCAGACTGCATTTATTTTGTCTATAATAAAAAGGGCTTTTTCCTACAATCTAAACCTAAAGCTCACTCCACAAGGGCAGTAGCAATGTCAACAGGCTTTATGAGCAGACTTCCTATTGATGATATTTGTGCTGCAGCAACTTGGTCTACAGTTCACACTCTTGTATTTCATTACAGACTGGATATACAGTCAAGATCACGTTCTTCTTTTGGTTCCACCATTCTCAGGAATGTCCTTCCTTGATACCACCCAGGTTAAACAGCTTGAGAATCTGTCCCCATGTGTTGAATCGGATGAAAATAGACAACAATGGATACGAGTTATGTACTTACCATAACAATAGATCCATGTTGTCTGATTCTCATCCGGTTCAGCATTACTCCTTCCTGCTCGCTTCTGAATTGAGACAGCTTCTGGTGACCAGGTAGTTCTCATGTAAACTGTCTGTGAGGAATCCTAACAGACTGCTTTCCAATCCTACTTTGCACCTGTCTGCTAGTGTTTAGCCCTCAATGTAATATCATTGTTATAGATTATTTTTAGTTGGTCAAACTCGATCTGAAGTACTAAGGTTGAGTGGGGGGAATTATAGGTAGGGGAGGAGTCAGAGCCCTGGGTCCAAGAAGCTTCAAAATCAACGTTGAACTGGATGAAAGTCAGACAGCATGGATTTATTGTTATGATAAGAACATAACTTTAAAATCTTTGACTTTCACAGAACACTTGAAGGTTCCATTTATAATTTAAATCATGCTTTTACTAACTAAACCTTGTCACATCTGTGTACCAGTTTGCTAACTCTCTGAAATGTTTTCAGATCTGTACTAATTCTCAAACTTAAATGACAGAACTTAGGTTGTTCACTAAAATTCTGTTCATTCTCATACCAAATGTGCAGATTTCCTTTGCATATGTCAGTGGCCATTCATAATATCTATCTTTGGGCTTCATGGCCTCTTTGTTGTTCCATCCCCACATTGGACTGAACTCTTCTCTCTCTCTCTCTCATTGGCTTTTTTTTTGTGTGTGTGTCTGAATTTCCTGTCTTGTAATGACTCCCACTTATATAACTGTTGTACATGCCTTTCTTTGAGTATCAGGCTCCTACGTGTAAAGCTGTCTTAGATAGGTCCTTGCCTAGATATGAAGCTTCTGCTTTATAGCTCCTGTAGCCATGTCCCTGCTTGCACCCCTCTGCAGTCCTAATGCAGAGAATGTCAACATCTTCCTAGACTGGAGAGTTTATTTCTGTTCAACCTCAATGATTTTCAAATGTAGGCCATATTTGCCAAACACCATGTCCAACCTCTTTTCATTTTTAGTACTCGACAAGCTATTTTCCTTCAATTATAATCTTTAACTAAGGGCTTTTCTTATTTACATTCACTGGAAATTTAAACAAGATAATTTCTTACCTTTATTTGCTTTACACCTTTATCCTGAAAGCTACTCACTGGGGGTGTATTTCTCTTTCACAGACCAATGTGGAAGACTTTTATGAAAATCATCTGGAATCTCACACATTTCCAGAGAGAACTGACCAAGGAGATAAGCAATTCTCTTTCAGGTAATTTACTAGCAGATATCCAGCAGATATCCAAAAGAACATGAAATCCCGGCTATCTACTTTAAATTCCCTTTCTAATGTTTCCATGAATCTGCTTTCCAATGTAGCTGATTAGGTTCATAGGTTAGTACTAGGCTAACTGCCCTTGCGAGCCATTTTAAGCCTAGCCAGTTATCCCCTGTGAGATTCAAACCCTGTACCTTGTGTTTGTAAGGCAAACACCTTAACCATTAGGCCACCCTCCCACCGATGGAATGGTTAGAGCAGCAGGTACCAATATAATGATACGCAGCCACTCCTGGATGTGGTTTTGTGTAAGGCTTTAAGATATCACCCTCTTTGATGGTTCCACTTTGTTTGGACCTAAGGTTAAGAAGGCACTTACCAGCAGCAAACAAGTAAGACCTATCTGCCATTGTAATCCACTTCTGTATTCCTTAAGGACCTTATTTAAGAATCAGTGAGGAGGAAGGAAGATAAGGTTCAGGAAATCACAGGGTTTTAACCAAGATGCTTCCTCAGACAAAATCTCCCCCTGTAGCAGAGGAGGGGAGTAATTTTAATGGAAGTCATCCTAGGAACAGAGGCAGTCTGCAAATCCAAGGATTTTGTAGTCCCTTCTCTGAGTAATTCTTTCAGTGCTCCTGAAGGGTTGCCAGACTGCTGCCCTCTGGAGGCATTTGGGAGTGCTTATCCCTACACCCTCCAGACCAGTGGGCCATCACTTCAGACTTTTGGATGTTGAGGATAATAATCCAAGGAACACCATTCCATTTCTCTCCCCTCCTCAAAGGATTCCCTTAGTGCCACCCCAACAAATGGAACCCAAAACAGCTGAAGTCAAAAAGGGCCCTCCAGCAGGTCCCACCAGACCAGATATGATCTGGAGTCTACTCTGGGTTCTTTTAAGTTCCAAAGAAGACAGGGAACCTAAGGTCTATTCTGGACATAAGTCATCTAAATCAATTTGTGAAGCAGACAAAATTCTGGATGGTCATGGTTCAGTCCATTTTACCTCTACTCAGGAGGGATAACTGGCTGTACTCACTAGATTTCCAAGAAGCCTGCTGTCATATAAAGATACACAGGCAATCAGGGAGATTCTTCTATTTCAAGCTGGGAGCTAGTCACTTTTAATTCAAACATCTGTCCATTGAACTCACCACAGCCCCCCCCCCCACATGTTTACCAAATACATGGCAGTAGTGACAGCCTGTCCCCATACCTGTACTTGGACGATTGGCACCTAACTGCTCCATCCAGGCATCTCTTAATCCAGTAGAGGGACACTTTGCTTCACAACTTGGGCGGGGGGGTCACTGTAAACCTGATAAACAACAAATAAAGTCCAACTCAGCCTATAGAATTCATCGAATGCTACTTGGACACAGTGACTCAAATAGCCTCCTTACCACAACTCAGGATTTTTTCCATTCAGCATAGTGGGAAACCAAGTATTGTCTCATCCATCACCCCCAGTGAAACTAATTCTGAAAATTCTAGAGCATATGTCTTCTGCCATCAACTTGACCCCACTTTCCAGATTTCACATACAAGTTCTTCAATAGAACCTCTTAGTGAAATTATCCCAACTTTCTCAGCACCTCAGTCAGACTAATACCCATATGCAGAACTCACATGAGATGGAGGATCACATCCACAGAGTTATTAGAAGGATACCCATTCTATCTTTCACCTCCTATAGCTGTGGTTACCAAGAATTCAGGGTACAAACAAGGTATAGGAATGGGTCAAAGATAGAGTATTCCGGATTTTGGACAAGGATGTGAGGAAGAAGCAAAAATAGAAAAAGGACACTGTGGTTAAACAAGAATGTCAGTCTAGCAATTAGAGAAAAATATATGGTCTGTAAGATCTGAAAAGGAGAGGTGAGAAGGTTGGTACGGTAAAAGGAAGCTAAGAAGTGCAGCAAATGCTTAAGGTGAAAGTGATGTACTACACGGGATGACATTTTTAGAAACACAGATGAGAGAAACAACTGAGGGACTGAACTACTGGGGCTAAGTAAAGATCAGCTCAATGCCAAAGAAAACTTGAAAAGAGCAGAGGTACTGATTAACCTTTTGCTTCCGTCTTCACAAAGGAAAGCAAGGGAAGGAAGGACAGAATGGGGAGAACAACAGACAGACACAAAGAGGGAGTGGGATGAGGTTGACATGGACATGGCTATCTTTAGGGAGGATAAAGAAAAACATCCAGATGAGCTGCTTTTCAGAGTCCTCAGAAATATGGCCAATGTGTTGGCAAACCTCTGAGAGAGCTCATCAGCTGATCAGTGTCTAATGCAACAGTGCCAGAGGGGAAGAAGACAGCAAGTATGGCATCCTTATACAAGAAGCAAAGGAATAAACCTTCCAGGAAACTACTGGCCTATTAGTACAACAGCGACAGGAAAGTTATGAAAAAAACATTGAGGGCATGGCGGCTAGCATTTTTAGACAACAACAATCTCCATGACAGAAACCAACCAAGGTTCTTATCCAGAAGGTGTGGTCAGTCAAGCCTGATCCAGTTGTGTGACTGTTTATACATGAATTTGAAAGATAAGTATCTATAGACATAATCTACCTGGAATTCAACAAGGTCTTTGACTTAATCCCCTACAGGATAGTGATATGAAAACTAGAGTAATTAGAAAAAGGACCAAGACTGAAGAATTGGATAGCCGCATGGTTAAGTGGTAAGACATATGAGGTTGTGGTAAGAGGGACAACTTGAAAAATTAGGACGGTATCTTATGAAATACCAATGGGTTCTGCCCTTGGTGAAGTACTTTTACGTATGCTTCTCTCAGACATATCTGAGGTAACAGGGAACATGATTAACCTTTTTGCTAATGAGACAGATATAACTGCAACACTAGAGGATGGGGTAAAGAGTCTGGCAAACGGTTTGGAAAGGTTGAACAAGTGCATATAAACTTGACAGCTGAAGTTTAGTGCAAATAAATACAAAGTACTTTACTTAGCCCACAACAACTCTGGTGTGAATTAACAGCTGGAACAGGTGGCAATAGAGCAGGAAAAGTATCAGGGCTGGGTTTTCATCACACCTGGATAGGACCAGAATGGAGTGAAAAGGCAGGAGCACTAACAAACAGACTGGTGGGATGTATCCCTTCAGAGATATATTCCAGAAGTAAAGCGGTAATACTTCCATTCTACAGTCTGTTGCTCAGTCCACACCTTGACTACTATGTGCAATTCTAGGACATCAGACAACTGGATAAAAAGGACAGAAAAGCTACCAGAATGATATCTGGGATGGAGGAAAAGGAATATGAGCAGATGCCACTACTCTCCTTACCTGAAACCAGAAGAGACAGAGGGATGTGGTATTTGGTACAAAAAATCATTTCAGTGGGATATATTGAAATTCAACATAAGAATAACATAACAACAAAAGAAGAACAGAGAGAGAAGGGAGAAGACTGTAGGCAATAACTACTCTCTGGATCTCTGAAACTCCTTTTTCACAGGGAGGCGTTTTGACCCATAGAATGGAGTATTGGAATGGATGGTGGACAGTAAAACCAGAGAGGAATTCAACAGGGTGTGAACAAGTAGAAAAGGGTAAGGGGGGAGGTAGGGATACAGGGGAGGGAGAATATTAAATATATTTAAAAGGCAGACTTAATAGGCTTATAGACTTCATCTGTTATTAAGGAAATGTAATGTAATATCCAACTCACCTTTCAAAGGCCAACTTAATGACCTCTGTGTTTGGCTCCAAAATTGTATGCTAGCTGCCCTGTTCATCAAATTGATCTCTGTTGTAAATGACATTTATCTCATAGATCATTATAAGTACTGTGGCATACATACCCTTAGTCCCAAACGTAACCTTCAATCAACACAATAAAATTATAATTTTGAAAGTTCCCTCATGACTCAGACACTGGTATTAATTTGCTGTCCATCTCTTCCCTGCTTCTCAGTATGCCACAACTAAATTATTCCTTCTTCTGCCCCTTCTAGAAAATGCTCTTCCTGTCACTTCCTCATACATCTGGGGTAGTCCAGCCTGTCAAAACACTTTATTCTACACATTGTAAACTCCCCCCTTTTTTCACTTTCCTCTCTTGACCGAAGACATAATGCAATGCATTTTATAAGACGTAGTCTCATTCCCATGTCTTAATGGCAGTAGCAATGTGGAGAATGCTACAGTTCTATAGATGTATTTCCTATTACATGGTATCACCAGTTACACATATTTTGTGGAAAACTGAACCAGAGTAACACATTACAAATTACATCAATTTGTAGAGATCAGTCTTCATCTGATGAAGTTCCATGAGTAACAGGAATGAAAGCACTTATCTTTCTACTAACATTTTTGCACCCGATCTTCAAGGCAGTGGTTTCCTTTTTATTTGTTATTTTTTACTACTGGAGAGTTTGTTTTCCTGTAATTAAACAATACATGCATTAATTCCCTTCCATCCACAGACTGCCTCAGTATGTACATACACATTATTGCTAATTTACTAACTATATGTACATCAGATGTATACTGCGGTGGTGGTGCTGCGGTAGTGTTGTCGCCTCACAGTAAGACGTTGTCCCGTTCGATTCTCAGCTAGAGCGTCTTCTGTGTGGGGACATGCGTGAATGGGCATACCTTCATTGAAGGTTGTGTCAGGGCCGGCAACTCGGCACATAAAAATCTACTGCCAATCATTAGCGGACCGGAGTTCCGCTGTGGCGACCCCTAACCGGGAAAAGCCGAAAGATACAACAACAACAACTACAACATGTACATCAGATGTCTGACTTGCAGTCAACATGGTCAGCCTTAGGTGAAATAGGTCCCTAGACAAAGGACTTCATTGGGTTCCAGTGAACATTAGTCCCCACTGCTCTTCCAAAGTACCCTCCCATGCCCCCCCATCCTGTCCCCACACCAACCAGATTACTTCTTTCTTGCTTTTTCACACTTTCTCTTACTTTTTATCTTCCTCCATGCTTTTAACAAATTCTTCTAGATATAATTGGGTGTCTGGGGGCCACTAGGACCTGGGAATCCATAAGGTTCTAAATGCTCTAAGGTATATCTTAAAGCTTGTTTGCAACCTTTTGATTTAATGATGGCCTGAAGTAAAATCCATGAGTAAGAGCCAGTGTTTTGGTGAAGAGGGGTTAAATTCTAATTACAGCCCATGTTTGATGAGTGACTCAAATGTCTGAGGTGCTGGCCAGGAGAGATGGGAGTGCTCATCCCTGGGGGGAGGTGTGATTCACAGAGGTCAGAATTCCTTGGTATACCAAGGTGAATGCATGGGGATGATGGTGGGTTATAACATTTAAAAAAATCCTTCTAGCATGAGCTTGACAGAGAACTGGGATGTCCTGATCTCCTTGTCAGCTCTGACCCTTATCAAAGTATTTCCATGGGAGCAGGAGGGAGGGGTTGATAGACCTAAAGGATGAAGAAGGGAATCAGGATTAACAGATTTTCAGCTGCAGGAAAGGGAAAAATTCACAAGTAAGAAGAGAAATTCAGTCTTATTTTACCTTTCATGGCAAAATAAGCAGTGTCTAAAGCTTAATGTTCAAAGATAGCAAAATAGTACTTTCCCAGTAAACTGAGAAAACAAATACAAATATATAGAAATCCAGTCTGGGAATACTATCTGCTTTCCTGACCTTCTAAAAAGAGATAAATACCTTCTGCATGCCCCACTTGTTTTATCGTGAAATGAAAGTAAAAGTAGAAATTACTGGAGGCATATGTTATATAGCTGATGGTCTGGGAGAAGAAACCAAAGCACACAGAAAAAACCCACACAGATACATGGAGTACATTCATACTCCACACAGTGACAGGGAGTTACAGTCATACTCCACACAGATACATGAAGTACATTCATACTTCACACAGAGATATTGAATACATTCATACTCCACACAGTGACAGGGAGTTACAGTCATACCCCACACAGAGACAGGGAGTTGCATTGACACTCCACATAGAGACAGGAAGTAAATTCACACTCCAGACAGAGATGGAGAGCACATTCATAATCCACACAGAGACAGGGACAGAGAGTACATATCACATTCCACACAGAGACAGGGAATACAATCATGCTCCACACAGAGACAGGGAGTACATTCAGACTACATGCAGAGACAGGGAGTACATTCATACTCCACACAATGATAGGGAGAACATTCACAATCCATAGAGAAACAGGGAGTGCATTCTCACTCCACACAGAGACAGGGAGCACATTTATACTCTACAAAGAAACAGGGAGTACATTCACACTCCACACAAAGATAGGGAGTACATTCACACTCCACACAATGACAGGGAGTACATTCACACTCCACACACTGACTGGGAGTACATTTATACTCCACACAGTGACTGAGAGTACATTTATACTCCACAAAGAAACAGGGAGTACATTCATACTCCACACAGAGACAGTGAGTACATTCATACTCCAAGCAGGTACAGGGAATACATTCATACTCCACGCTGAGTCAGGGAGTACATTCATACTCTACATAATGACATGGAGTGCATTCATACTCCTCACAGAAACAGGAACACATTCATACTCTACACAGTGACGGAGAGTACATTCACACCTATACAGAGACATGAAGTATATTCATTCTCCACGCAGAGACAGGGAGTACATTCACATCCCACACAGAGACATGGAGTACAGTCACACTCCACAAAGAAAGAGTCACAGTCAAAAATTCAACCAAAGAACCAAGCCCTGTTAGATGTCAATGACACTTGATGTAACACTCTGCCACTGATACACATCCTGCTCAGACTGCCACTGACAAGCACTTATCGATTAGAATGCTGATGTTTGACTGCTACTTTTAAATACACTGTAACCCCCTCTCCCACACACTCAGTCACTTAATTCACTGATAGTCCCCATACTGATCAATTACAGACACCTTATTGAATTAACAGGTCTCACTCGCCTCATCTGACAGTGTTAAAAATAGCTACAGTTAAGTATTCCAGATGTATTCACGTAAACTGATTCTTCTTCTGCAAAGCCAGAATAATGACTGCTTAACTTGTGCAAATGACAACAGTGACATTTTCATCCACAGACAATCCCTGTGGAATTTATCTTTTCAGCTCATTGCTGTCAGAATAGAACATCTAATACACTGCCCCCCCCCCCCCCGACATATGTCTCAACCTTTTATCTCAAGAATCATGGTAATGCTAATAAGTAATGATAGGCAAAGGACCCACATCAGTGACCATTAAAAATGTGTTAGAATAAGTGGCTTTGCATCAGAATGTTTTATGAAGACTATTAAGTCTGAAACTTAAATGTCTGTCATCATTAATTACTGACTGCAATCCTCATTGATTTGCCACCAGAACCACAATCTTTATGATGAACAGACCAAAATATGATAAAAAAAATAAAAATAAATCAGAGACATTTTGAAAAATCAGGGACAGCTGAGAGCAAGTTTGTGAGTGTATATATATATATATATATATATATATATATATATATATATATATATGTGTGTGTGTGTGTGTTTGTGTGTGTACACACACACACACACACACACACACACACACACACACACACACACACACACACACACGTGATTGTCAATTACAGCTGCTTGCATGACTGACTCTTCATCTCAAATCATTTATTTGTGATCAAGTTAATGAATAAATGCATCCATAAATGCCACACATGAATTTATTTTCTCAGTTCTGAATATAGTAAACAGCACATTACACCCCCTTGCCCAAATAACTCTTAACATTTTAGTTCATGAACCAAGAAGGAAGCTAAATAATAACGGGTGACAGGACAAATTCCTTTATATACTTAAAAAGTGAGTTTTCTTAAGGCTCTTAAATCAGAAACTCAAATATCTGTCATCATTTAGTGACTGTAAAATCAATGAGTTGCCAGAACACCACCCATTTTATAAGAAAACAGTCTGCAATATGAGACAGAATCAGAAACAGTTAGTTTCTATATACCCACTTGCATGTGCATATACCTATCATATTCAAGCCTATAGCACCTTTTTTGTATTTTTGCAGTTCACACCCATAGCTCCTTAGGCAGTCCAGACATTTTCCTGGGCTAGCTTATTTAATTAACTTACCACTTAATAATATGCAATATTAGAAAATGTAAGGCGTTATTAACAAAATGACACTAAGATTGTTCATCTGGGATATCCTTCTGTAGAGAAATTAATCACAGTTTTCACTTAGTATTCATATTTTCGTATATATGGTCATAGTTTCATAACTGAGAGCCCTGCATGTTATTGGGGGTATGGTGTCATATGCCATCATGAAAGACAGAAAATTAAGTAGAGTAAGGTAATTTCTTTTTTTTTAATCAATTCACCTTGGTACTTCACGCATGTTGGTTATGGTAATGGTAAAATTAAATTTTATAAATTAAAAAAAGCAGTATAAAACAGAATGCAGTTTATTCGTTTGTTTTCATTTTTTTTAAGTGGGGGGTGGCTGCTGCCCAGAAACCAGTACCACAAGCCACCCCAGTCTTGCAGTTAATTGATAATGCAATATAAGACATGCAAATATACTTACAGAAACCAATTGTATTCATTTTGTGAAATACAAGTTACCTGTGATCTGTTCAAGTAATGTGTAGAAAGGTAGTACTGCTGCAAACTCTTTTCTTACCTTTGGAAGACAACAGTTAACCTTGGGTTCTCTGTGCCTGTATTAGGTTCATAGGTTCATAAATAGTTACACGGCTTGCAGTCCAGTGGACCATTGAGCAGCCTAGACTAAATTCCCAGTTGCTGGGGGGGGGGGGGGGGTGCATAACCTAAAAAAAACATGGAAAAGGGAGAAGGTGAGAGAAAACATAAACTTTACCTTTTCCCACTTCTCCAAGTCTGCTGAACCTTAAACAAGGATTTAGTTTGTGATCTAGCCACTGCCAATGTACAGAACCACTGATAATAGTAAATAGACAATACTCCATTTCAGCATTTTAATAACCAGCAAAGCAGGATGTGACAAAGTATAGCTATGTTTTCCTTCAGGAGCCTTCTTATTTTGCATGTTTTTCCAACACTGCATTATACATACTTAATACAGTGACTGGTTTGTGAAAAGTCTAGTGCTGTACCTTATAGGTCAGATTCTAGGATGCAGTATGTTATATACATGAAATGCTAAGACAGAATCTCTATGCTACCCTCCAAAAAGTGTGAAAAGTAATGTTTATGCAAGACCACAAAACATACAATGATGGTAAATGTAGATCAGAGCTGTAAATACTTATATCCCAGACAGTGGCTAAAGTGGATTCTAATGGATTACATAACTACTCCACTTTACAACCTAATAAATAAATGATAAATACATAAATAAATAATATCCTGGTAAAGGTTGGGCTGCCATATTGATCACACACAGTCAAATTAAAATAAGAACCATCCAGAGATCGGTTGCATGTTATGGGGAATGGGTATCCATATTCAGCAAGGATTGCTTGTAGCATAACTAATTGTGACAAAGGGAGATTCTGCCAGCACAGCTATCTGGAATTTTGTAAATAATTATATGGCATTTGTGAATGTATTTATTTATTTATTTTGTTATTTAACAGTTGTTTACCAGGATAGTCCGACTGGACAACAGGTGTCCTTTTTCAGCGGAATCCTAGAGAGAAAAGCTCCACAAAGTTACAAAGTAGCTTATTAAAAAGTGATTAACAATAGTTTAGAAAAAGTGATTAACAATAGCTTGAAAAAATGATTAACAATAGGTAAAAATGAATAGAAATATTTAAGAGAATATCCTTAAGTGAGGGTAACATTGGTTAACAAAAGTTGAGAAAACATCTTTGAGTAAGGTTAACAGTTGGGCAATGGCAAGGTTGTAGCTACATATGATAACAGTACATGTTGTATATCCAGTTGACTTCATAGAAATAAAAGAAGTAATAAGATAGTAGTAGTTATTTACACTATGTACAAATCTGCCTAGGTAGATTATAATCAGTGAACATGGTTCTGCAAGGTAAGCCATGAAGTATAGGCTGGATGAGATGGGTTCAGAGAGGAGAGGGTCCTTACAGTTACATATATCGTTTGCATCATTCAAAAAAAGATGCTTGTGTTACAAATGTATTAGAATTGTATGTCATGTATGTTCAAGCCAGTGGAGCTGTCTCAAAGCAGTACAGTGATGAGTCGTATATGCGCAATTTGCTGCAAAGCGGGCAATTCTGTTATAGCAGGCTTCCATTTTTTTTTAGTTCAGTTTTGTTGAGATTAGTCAGAATGGGAGAATCATAGAGTAGGGTGGATAGAAGTTGGGAGCGAGTAATGGCTGATCTTGTGTTGTTGGTAAGAAATGGTTTGATACGGTAGAGTGATCCCACTTTGGCATGTACTTTTTTAATAGTTAAGTTGAGATGACTATCAAATTTTAGGTGTGAGTCTATGGTTATTCCCAATAGCTTAGCCTGTGCCACTGGAGTGATTGGAGTAGCATTTGTGGAGTAGATAGTGAATTGACTGTTATCAGTGTTTTTGTTAGAACTGGTTATAATCATAGGTTCATAGGTTGATACTAGGCTATCTGCCCTAGGGCATTTATAAGCCTAGCCAGAGTGTGTTTGGCTTTCGCCACCCTTTTAGATTAGTTGACTGTGCCTTTGTATAGTAGGTCACAGAATGTAGCCCTTTTAAGGTTAGTTTACTGTGCCTCTGTCTAGTAGGGACACAGAAGAGATCCCGGGGTAAACCTACGATCTTCCATCCACTCGTCAAGATTTCTCTTGAAGAGGGTCATTGAGGGGCTCTGCCTAACATGGACTGGGATTTTGTTCCAGAGTGAGGGGAGCCTCTGGGATATGAATCTGTCATTCCAGCATGTCCTATTTATTTCTGTGCTGAGGTTTAAGTCCCTGGAGCATGTAGCTCTAAGGGATTTGGATTTCCTGAGGTGGAGCATGTCTATTAATTCTGGGTTGGACATGGCTTTATACGTCAGGCACAGATCACCTCTGAGTAGGCGGTAAGCAACCGAGTAGAGCTGGAGTTTCTTTAGCCTAACTGCATATAGCATCTCTTTGAGTCCCTTGATCCTCTTGGTGAGGTACTTTTGGGGTCTTTCCAGTTGCTGCAGGTGTCGGGTAAGCTACATCCCAAATGGGGCATTGTATTCAATTATGGACCTGATGAGTGATGAGTAGAGGGGCACAATGACCCTCTTGATCTAGATGTGAACCCTTTCATGATAAGGTGGGCTATATAGAAGGTCTTTCTAACCACTTTGGCAATGTGATTGTCAAAGGAGAGATTGCTATCTACTTGGATCCCCAAATCCCTAATTACTTCTTCCGTTCTTAATGGATTGCCACCTATGTGGTAATTTGTGGGCACTTTGTTTTTCCCAAAGAGGATGACTATGCACTTTTTGGCATTTAGCTTTAGGCCATGGCTCTGGCACCAGTTATCCATCTCTGTGAGACCCTTTTGGAGGATGCTTGTGTCAGTCGGCAAGTCGATTATGGCACCCAGTTTGCAGTCATCTGCGAACTTGGTCAGCCATAGTCCTCCCATGTTAGCCTGTACCTCAGAGAAATATATACCGAACAAGAGAGGTCCCAGGACTGAGCCTTGTGGGATGCCACTTGTAACTGGTTTAGAGTCTGACATGGCACCTGCAATTCTGACCACGTGGGTTCTATCCCTGAGCCAGTTTGCAACCCATCTTGTGACATAGGGGTTGATATTTAAGTTGATGAGCTTATTTATGATGCCTGAGTGGGGTATTGTGTCGAAGGCTTTTGCAAGGTCCAGGTAGGCTGTGTGGACTACCTTCCCTTCATCTATGGCCTTGGTGACTGTTTCAAAGAAGTCGACCAGGTTCAAGAGGCAAGATCTGCCCTTAACAAAGCTAAATTGGGTAGGATCCAGTATTTGGAGGTTCCCAATGTCTTTGTTTATGAGTTCCATGATGATACACTCCATAGCTTTGCAGACCAGGCTAGTCAGGCTTATAGGGCGATAGTTTCCAGGGTCCTTTGTGGCACCACCTTTGTGGAGTGGGACCACTGTTGCTGTATGCCATTCCTTGGGTACATATCCTGTAGTAAGGCTGAGATTGAACAGTGACTTTATGTGAGGGTTCAGTTCTTCTTGGAGCTCATGTAAGACCCAGCCCGGGACACCGTCCCGTCCCATTGATGCTGTGTTATTTGCTTTGGAGAGGGCAGCTCTCACCTGTGCATCTGTGATGTCAGGGAGGCTACACTCTGTTGGGATAGACATTTGCTCTTTTGGGGGGGGGGGGAGTTTGCATTGAACCCGTCTGCCGGGATGTTGGCAATGTCTGTGGGTTCAGTGTATTTTTTTGTCATTTTGCACTAACTCAGAGCATATCTGGGAGTTTCCACCCAGGTTCCTGACATAACTAAAGAAGGCCTTGTGATTATCTTTAGCGTCTTGTGCAATTTTTCTTTTGAAGCTGGCCTTAGATGATTTTATGAGGGATCATAGTTTCTTGCTAGTACTGATCAGAGATGCCTTCCCTTTTTGGGATTTTGCTCAATCATGTAGTAGCTTCCTCCTTCTGTTGTATAGCTTATTTATGGCTGGGGTCCACCAGACATGTCTCCTGCCTTTGGAGGAGTGTGTCTTGGTTTTATTTGGGATAGCACAATCCATGCATTCCTGTAGGTGTCCATAGAATGCATTTGTAAAAGATTCTGCGGTTTGGGCCATATTTTCCACTGGCCCGGGGGCTTTGAAGGATTCCACCTCAGTTTTGAGAAGCGTGAAGTTTGCTTTTGAGAAGTTCTTCACCATGGTTTCCTTGGCTGGGGGTGGGGACAGGATATGGATGTCCAGTGAGATTAATTTATGGTCAGATCTTACCAATGAGGGGTATACCTCTGGTATGGAACATAGAGTCCCCATGTTGGTGATGATCAGGTCCAATATGTTTTCCCCTCTTGTGGGAGTGGTGACCAGTTGTTCCATAGCATTTGAGTTTATAAATTCTAGGAACTGTTGGGCTGGAGTAGTGCTCCCAGTTTATGTTTGGGGAGTTGAAGTCACCCAATATAATGGTGTTTGGAGAGAACTTCATATTCTCCAGTATTCTCAGGAAAGCCGAGTGGAGTTCCTGAGTTTGGGAGGGTGGTCTGTAGCAGGCTACAAACTGAAAGGCAGTTTTGCCCACTGTTAGTTGCACATGGATGGTCTCTGATGCTTCGTGCAGTGCCACTAACCTGGAGGGGTGGGTATCTTTGATGAATATGGATACTCCCCCTCCTTTTGTGGTTCGGTCCGAGTTTTGGGGCCGAAAAACATGGTATGAGGTATAACCTGGTAGTGCTCGGGTGCTCTCGGGAGCCTTGAACCAGGTTTCTGCTACTGCACAGATATCGATATTCTCCATACTGAGGAGAGCCTCGAGTGCATGCATCTTGAGGTTTAGACTTCTGGTGTTGAGCAGCATTACCCTTAGTTTCTTTTTCCTTGTGTTGTGTATGGAGGTGGGTTTGTCTTTTGAGTCTTGCCTAAAAAGAGCCTTAGCCAGTATTCAAAAGCCCAGGGGTGACGGGTGCAAGCCGTCCCTAGTGAAGCAACGTGGCTTGTCGAGCATGTCATCCCAGGCTGACAGACACTGGATCCCCTTTGAATGACACCAATACTTTAGCCAGTTGTTAAAATTGATCATTTTGTCTTTATACTGTGGCATCATTCTTGATGAGGGTAAGATGCTACTCAAGGTCAGGGTCATACCGACCTGGGCTACATGATCAGAGAGCTCCTCTATGTCTCGTTTCATGTAGTCCAGGGAGGTACGTCTCAGGTCATTCACACCAGCATGGACAATGACGGAGTCATATTTGTATTTGCTTTGGAGTGACCTGAGTGCTTGTGTTATGTGGCGGATCCTGGCACCTGACAGGCAGCTTACAGTGACCTTCAGCTTGTTCAGCCTGGTGAGTGGGACGTCAGTGTGTCTGACAATAGAGTCACCTATTACAAGTGTATTAGGTGTGTTGTTTAGCCTTAGGGACTGTGACTGTGTGGCACACTGACTTTGTGAATTATGTGATACGTGGGTATTGTTGTGGGGTAGCGGTTGCTTGGATGTCTGCTTTGGAGGTCTCTGCTGCTTGCGCAGATTTTTATTTAGAGCCTCCACATATGTTTTTGTGTGTTTATGTGTTTGATTTGCTGTTGCAATAGGTCTATGTGAGACTGGATTTGTGGTGTGTGTGGTTACCTTCTCCTCCTGACTGACTGCGTCAGTACTGAGTTGAGAGAGCTCAACCTCCAGTTTGGCTATATAGTTGCATCTCTCACATATATTTGAGCTCGTTGGGAGGAGGAGAGGGTGGTCTGTGTACAGACAGTTGTAACATTGCCTCAAGATTCCTAGATTCACCAGATGGACTGGAGAGTAAACCCGAAACTGACTTTTGGACATGCCAGAATAGTATAAGGAACTACTTTTTGACTGATCAAAAAGGACCAATAGGGAGCCAAGTACTTAAAGGGAGTATAAGAGGGTGTAGTGTGCTTTAGTTTATTAGTGCTTACTTATAAGATTACTTATATGAGCAAGTGCAGGGCTTTAGAATTAAAATAGAGTGCTTACTTTGAGATTTAGGACAGTTCTAAGGGAAAAAGTGAAGAGCACACTTTGTGGAGCCGGGAATACTTTAAACCCGTTTAAGCGGCGCTGCCCGATGCTGCGCTATGCACAAAATCACGCGAAACCGTGCAAATGAGGGTTTTAAAGCAGGGAAACTGAAAGAGATAGGAATTGACCCAAAACGGCCAATAAGCTACTAGTTTCAGGGCTGAGACCACTCCTCCAGGGACAGATAGGTTGCTCAAAGCTACCCACTCTCACTGGTGAAAAGAGAAGCTTCCTCCTATCCAAGTAAGGATATGGGCAACACAGGAAACTATACCACAGTCTGGAATTCAGCAAAACCTGAAATCTGGACTAATCTAGTTTAGCAAAGGCAGGAAAAGAGAATATATATATATTTTTTTGTTTTTTTCAGGAAACAGCAGAAAAACACACAGAAAACACTGTAAATGCTATAAACAGTCTAGTGTACTTTAGTGTGTAGCCTACAACAGTTATACAATACAAAAATGACTTAAATTGATATAAAACAAGTGCAAAAACTGTAAAAAGCAGAAGGCAAATGCAATTTAAACTTTTTAAATCTGAGTTTTCTTTGGATTGAGGATAAGTTGGGCTTTGGTAAGGTAGTTTTCAACGTCAGAGAATGCTAACTGAGTTGTTTGCAGGAGGGTGGGAATGTTTTGTGCAGCATAGATTAAGAAGGTGTCATCTGCATACTGAATGGTAGATGCATGCTGTGTGGAGGTATGGAGGTCATTTGTGAAGACTGTGAATAGTAGTGGTCCTAGGATAGAACCCTGTGGGACTTCTATAGTTATGGGCAGCTGAGGAGAGAGAGTGTTTTCCCATTTCACAGCTTGGTACCTGTCAGTTAAGTAGCTTTGGAACCAGGTAAAAGTGGAATTTGATAGGTGATATTGATTTAGTTTGCTTAGCAGGATTTGGTGTGAGACTGTGTCAAATGCTTTGGACATATCCAAAAAAAGAGTTGACACCTGTAGGCCTTCATTTTTGAGACGGTTTACTGTGTCTGTGAAGCAGAGGAGGGCTGTAGTGGTAATATGGGCAGGTCTGAAACCATGCTGAGTAGTTGACAGGATGTCGCTGTCTAGGAGATAGCTTGTCATCTGGGTATGGATGTACTTCATAGTTTTGTTTTTGTCTTGTTTTGTTTATTAGCTTAAGGTGGAGGCTCTTTACACTGGCTGCTGTACTGCATACTTAAAATAAAAAAAATATCTGCACTGCAAATATAAACAAGACAGAGATATACTGACCAAAACGTTCTCGTAACACATACCAAAATTATCATTTATTTTTGTGTTCACAGCTCTTCCAGCTATATTTAAGTGAAGTTTTAAGTAATTGCAAAATGTCTGCTGACATCTTACAAAATGACTTAACCTGTGAACAAATTGCTTCATACTCTAGCCACTTGTATTGCAAATGAAGAAGAATAACTAAAGTGAGCAAATAACATCATAAGCTACAAATATTGTCCAGTTTATGTAGACCATGTTTTCTTCTGTGAACAGTGTATAATTTCTGTTCTCAGTTTCAGTGCTGACCACTTCAGTTATTGATTCTGTCTTATTGCTGGTATGTAGCAACTGACAGAACTTTGTCAGAGAATGTGCAGGATCCATATTAAATCTTTATGCATTGTATGTGCTAAATTTACATTAAAATATTAAACTGTGTACAGTATAACTGAGGAAATGTAACTACAAAAGAAGTAAGTCAACAACCTTGACATTATTTAAGAAAAGAAACCATGTGGTTTAGTTAAATAATGGCATAGTAAATGCACTTGTTTGCTTTGTATAAGTTCTGATGTACTGCAGATCCACCTTATGCTTTGTTTCTTAATAGACAGTGCGCATGTACATTTGTGTGTGTGTGTGTGTGTGTGTGTGTGTGTGTGTGTGTGTGTGTGTGTGAGATGTCCGTGTGTTTTAGGGTCATGGCACTTAAACTCATTTTTCCAGTTGCGCCTGAATGAATATAGGTTGCTGTTGATTTTTACTATGTTTTCCACATGGGTTTAACAACAGACAGCTTTAAAATAAGCAACGGGTTTTACATAAACAGATGAATGTACTTCATAGTTTTGTTTTTGTCTTGTTTTGTTTATTAGCTTAAGGTGGAGGTTCTTTACACTGGCTGCTGTACTGCATACTTAAAATAAAAAAAAATAATCTGCATGGCAAACGTAAACAAGACAGACATATATTGACCAAAAAGTTCTCATAACAGACAAAAGGACAGTTCAGAGAAGCATAATTCAGTTGTTCCCTCCCCCCAAACTCATTACAACAGAATCCAGAATCCATCTAGCAACAACTTTTGACATGAAGTGACTATCTTTAATGGATTTTGGATTCAGACATCTTTTCAGAGAGAAGCAGATGAGGTCACTTTAGGTGCATGAGCAGGCATTAAGAGTCCTGAATCAAAATGGCAATGAGTCAGATGGTGTAAACAGCTGTCTTAGATGAGCAGCATATGTTAGAGACCTATTTCACTGGCAGTGTCCATGATGGGGTGTGTCATTGCACCTGGCATCACATAAGGATCCAGCTGCACCCAACATGCCATCATTTCCATAACAATAGCATAGTAGACCCATTATTGTGTAGACACAGATATCTTATGATAGCTGGTAGACATGTGCCATCCTCACATGAAAGCCTGTGAGATGGAATATCAATCCCTGTGGACACCAAGGTGTTGCTACCTTCCAGCAACCATCAGTGGACATGGTGGGTGTATCTATGAATCAGAGACAGCAGAGGAATGAACCAATACTATGTGGACAGCCTAGAAAATATTTAATTTCCCTTGAGGTACTAGAGGGCATTGCCACACTGCTATCAAACCCACTCTTGGTCCTGGAAAAATTTCCAATCCATCAAGGGGGATTGGCATAATGGTTAAGGTGTTTAACTTACACACATAAGGTACAGGGTTTGATTCTGACCTTTTGGAGACATGGCTAGACTTAAAAAGGCACTCTGGGGTCATTAGCCTAGTAATTACATATGGACCTATGAAATAATCACCAGTTGGTGTGCAACATCATATACAGTGAGTCTGTGAACCATCTAGGCATTTCCCACAATTCTCATATCTGGCATATGTCCAACCTATACCAGTAGTATTTCTGATGTGACTTCCAGCGGAGACATATTATTTATGATGTCCAATATGCTCTGAAGCAATGGCTCATGTCTTCCATTCAAAATCCATAGTCTATGGCCAAAGCACTCTGCATCTCCATACTGTTGCAGACCTGAAAATTCATTGAGTATGTGTTTGGACTGATGAAAGCCAGTTTTCACTGCCTGAATTCCTTGATATGCTCCCAGGTCCTGCAGCAAGATATTCACTATTCATGCATTTCTGTACAGTTTGATCATAAGCAGACAGCTAGACCAGGGGACTGCTCTCAGAGGACCAGCTACATCAGAGTCAGATGCAGAGGAGGTGCCAGTTGAGGAGCCACCAGAGAAATTGGCTGAGGAGGAAGACCATGTGATGGCAGAAATGTGGGAAATATGCTAGAGTAATGGCAAACAGGCAGTGTCAGCTTTACAATTATAAGTCAGACGCAACAAAGACTAAAATTGATGCATGCAATACTACAACAAAATCTTGCTATACAGCACATTCACTGGCCACACTCCTCATGACATCACCTACCCATATACCAGAGTGAGAGCAGGACACAATAGTCCTCATATGCACACACTAGGAGGGACACAGTGACAAGAATCAGCAATAGGCACAGTGGTGAGGGTGTAGGTTTACTAAGGATGTGG
This sequence comes from Protopterus annectens, assembly GCF_019279795.1. Classification (NCBI taxonomy): domain Eukaryota; kingdom Metazoa; phylum Chordata; order Ceratodontiformes; family Protopteridae; genus Protopterus; species Protopterus annectens. The sequence goes on along the minus strand of NC_056730.1, from coordinate 74,228,544 downwards.
ATGGGAATGTGAGAGATAACCAAATGATTGGGACAGCTGGTTATGCTGTGCAGGTAGGGGTCAATGCTGTCTAGGATGGCTAAATACCCGGCATTGCTGGATACATGCTCAGAATATGTGCAAACTGACACAGCTCATGCAGATGTGGTTGCACATGAATGTATGTGTCTGTATGTTACACGTGTTGGGAGGCTTCAGGTGCCTTGACTGCTTCCCCTTTGAGGACTGAAACTGGCATTAATATCCGATGGCTGGGATGACAGAAAACCCCAAGACTGTGAACATTATTCTCTGGCCTTGTCTCAGTGGTCACTCAACCTGTCCTTCACCAAACACTCCACTGGAATGTAGACTGGATGAGATAGCACTATGTCAACATGACCTTCCAAGCCTGTGGGGTGTAAATGCAGTAGATGTAGAGAAGCAGGGATCTTGGGAATGGCAGCCCTCCTACATGCAGAGACAGTGGTGGCACTGAAGTGCCTGTCTAATCATGTAAATAAGGTGGGCTGTATATTGAAAATCCTCATATACCTTATCATGCAAGCCATGTAATACATCTGTCATCTCTACCATGGTAGTGGTAGCATCTGCCTGTACCTGGAAGACTTCCTTGCACATCTGGTGAGTAATGCCCATTGTGGCACCTATCCGAGACAATAAGTGTGAGGCAGAGTGGTGATGGCCACCAGCCTACCAATCCCATCTCGTATCATCATGCTGTGTGGCATACAATGTGTGATAGCTGCATATGACCTGTGACCTCTCATGTATCATACTGCTTTACTGCTTGAGCTGTTACCACCATTCTGCCTTCTGCTCAACTAAATTTCTTTTCTACCATCTCATTTATGAAATTACTCTGAACAACATCTGTAGAAACGTTTAAATCCACAGAATCTCTCTGTGGGGTTCAAATGGAGAGATGGAATCTGCAAAACAAAGAGAGTAGTATTGCTGGAAATGATTTCATCCATAAGTCTTAGTCAGTACCTTCATGTGGTGGACCTTTTTTTCCCAACAAAATCTTATTGAGATGACCGTGATGTATGGAATGTATAGAGTGTATTTTATATATCATGGAGAAAAGTAGATTAAAAGATAAAAAAGGAAGACTGAGTACACAGATCCCAGGATAAAAATTGCCCACTCTTGGCTTACACACTGATGCCCGTATTGGAAAAAAGGAAGCGTAGAATCCTCAGAACTTGAAAACATTCCTACAACAGGGCAGCTTTGCAAAAGTGGTCCTTCCAATGTACAAAGAAAAAGCAGTCCACAAAAATGTATAAATAAATAAATAAAATATAGGCTAAGCAAGAGGCATAAAGACAACAAAGTGGACTGCTTAAGATAAGAAAGAGAATTTCCACATGAAGGATGTATAGAAAGAGTAAGAAAGAATATGGAGGAAAGAAAAATACTTACACAATAAATACTATTAAAACTAGATATAATGATGTGAAATCCTTAGTGGAATATATAGAGCAAAACATTATATAGCTGAATAAACACTGAGCTGCCTGGAAAAGGAAGCAGTAGAGGAAGTGAGACATGATAAAGAACAAAAAAGACGTTACCATAAGGTATAAAAAAGAAAATTGCACATGAAAAAGAAAAATATCTGATATGGGATATTTATGCATAATAAAGACATACTAATCGATACAAAAAAAGGAAGTACCAAAGATATACATTTCACAACACAAAATAAAAGATCATAACAGTTGAATAAAACTCACAAAACATAGTGTGAAAGACCAACTGCAAAGTGATGGATTTACTGTAGAGACTGATACAGTCAATATTGCAACAGTGAATTCCCAGATGGTGGTGTAAGTGATGGAGCAGGATGCATCCAGAGAAGATATAACATAGGCTGATGTTTTAGAACCTTCTGTAAGAGATTCATAAAAAAGTCTAGGTAGAACTACACAGCAAGGGAAAAAGCAGGAAACAAAACAAAAAGGATGATATCATTCTAGAATGCAGGGTTCTTAGGGGAGACTTGATTAACTTAATAGAAATAGAGATATTAATGTAAATGAAAGAAAGAGATTACATGATGTGAATAAATGTGGGACTATTTAGAGAATGCATATGTTATAACAGAAATAAATAGAATATATTACTGTACAGTTAATGTATTAACTGGTAAAGTATTACCACAAACTACAAGTAACAAAGGAAATAAGGGAACAAGTAGAATGCCAAAAATTGAAGCATTAGATTAAAAAAATCAGCAAAGACAAATTGTATGACTATTAGGAGGATACACGAAATGGAACAAATCATCAACAATTCTTAGAAAGATAGATCTGATAAAAGCAACATATAATATTAAAACACATCAAGATTTTATCATACAGTATTTACAATAATAAACTAAAAATGAGGTATATTGACAAATATAAAGGGAAAGTATAAGACAGGCAATTCATTCATGGCCCAAAATGATTTTACAGATAACTGGAAAACAAAGCAAAATTAAGAGTAACATCACCTAAAAAAAGAAATCAATCCATCTTGGAGTATTAATGAAGACTCTGGTGAACATAGCAAAGATGCCCAATAGATAGTAGAGTTAAAATAAACAGTAAGAAGCTCTAATATAGAGGATGTTAAATGGGAGGAAGTAACAGTCGAGAAATTAAGAGAAAATTAAGAAATGTTCCTAGATGGAAAACCGTGGGTCCAGATGTAGTATGTAACATCTTATATTAACTTATTTACATAAAGATTTAGCCCTGAGTAAAGGTTATTTATATGCATATCCTGAGCATTCACCAACCTGGATAATGATAGGGAAAATTCCTCCTTAAGAATGAAACTGCAATAGCAGGAGATTTTGACTGTATATCTAGTACAGGAGATACAAGTGAACAGAAGAAAGCTAAAATACTGGCATCAGCTGAAGCACTAAACAAATGGCTTAGTAATAATAATTTAGTTGATTTAATAATACAAGCAGAAGATAAGCCATTGTTCTTCAGCCATTATTCTTATGCACATTGGATACAAACTAGAATTGATAGAATTTATGCCTCTATAGATTTATTAAATAAAGTGAATTATTTTAAAACTATTCCTTGTCCTTTATCTGATCATAATGTAGTAGGTATTAATATATTAATGAATATAAGGAAAGCTCAGATTATTTATCAAATCTCAGTATACATGATGCAATGAAAAGAATTTAAATTTTCATAGATTCATAGATTAGTACTAGGCTAACAGATCATACCTTAAGGAACAAATTGAGAATTTTTTTATCATTGAATGATAATGGTCAGGTAAGTAAAGTCATACAATGGGACTGCTTAAAAAGACATATTAAAGATAGAATAAGAAGGTGGGCTAGTGGTAAAATGAAAGAGTGGGATAAAGAATTATTAGAAATGCCAAACAAAATACACAAATTTAGATTTGAACAACAAAAAAGTTACATAATACTGAAGTCATTTAAAAATATGACAAAATATCAAACAGTTTTAATGCAGAAAGTGGAGATAGCTTTAAAAAATATAAAATTGCACAGTTATGCAATGACTTCAGAAAAAATCTACACAGATTAGCTAGTAGAAGTAAAATGTTAAGCAAAAAGGCACAAATCATAGGAGGTTACTAAGCTGATGGCCATGGGGCCCTTACAAGCCTAGCCAAGAGTTTATCCCTAAAAAAGAAACCTTAGTCAGCATCTGTCACCCTTGTTAGTGAGGAACAGAGGTGGAAACCCTGAGACAAATTTGTGGTTTCCCATCCACTTATCAAGGTTGCACTTGCAGATGGTCAACAAGGTATTCTGTTTGACATGTATGGGAAGTCTATTCCAGAGACGGGGCAGACCCTGGGAGACAAACCTGTCTCTCTTGCAGGTTTTGTTGATGTTGCATATTAGATTTAGGCCTTTTGAGCAGGTAATGCACAAGGAGTTAGACTTATGGATATGGAACATCTCTAGTATGGCAGGGTCTGATATTGCCTTGTAGTTGAGACACAGATCACCTCTGAGCAATCTGTATGATACCAAGTAGAGTGATAATCTGGTGTTGGTGGCCATGGATTCTCTTTGTGAGGTATTTATGTGGCCTTTCCAGTTGGTGCGGGTGTTTGGAGAGGTATATACCAAACAATATCCAAACTCCTCACACTAATAACCTTATTTCAGACATAGAGAAAATGCCTTATATTTTTTAAAAAACCCATGAGGATCTTACGATAAAAATAATAATATTAATAATTACAAAACTGACAAGTATTTGAAGAAAAATGCTACTAACAAACATAATGATCAACAGGTATCTCTGTCAAATAAGCTTATTACCATAACAAAAGTTAAATAAGCTTTTAAAAAAGTGAAAAATGGTAAAGATCCAGGGTTGGGTGGTTTAAGTATGGAATTATATAGTTTGCTTCTGTTAAATATTTTAGAATTATTGAGTGACATTTTCAGGATAATCCACAGTGACAAAATAATTCCTCTCTCATGGAAATTTTCTGTAATCTCACCTATACTTAAATAAGGAAAGGATAATAAGTTAATTTCCTCATGTAGACCTAGTTCATTATTAAACGTAAACTATAAAATATTTAATTCCATCTTTGCTACAAGATTAAGAGATTTAGTAGATAAATTTATTGATAAAGATCAAACAGGATTTATATTCACTAGATTAACATATGATAATGTAAAAACGGTAGTAACTACTGTATCTTAGATTTAGCAAAAGAAATGAAGATGAAATTAGCCCTAATTTGCTTAGATATCAAGACAGCTTTTGGTTTTGTAGACTGGAACTACTTGTTTAAAACTTTAGAAGCATTTGCATTTCGAGAACAATTTATTGGAATATCAAAAAGGCTGTATAGAGACTTCAAAGTATATATTAAAATTGGATCTTACATTTCTCAAGGAGTCACTTTAAACAAAGGCACAAACTAAGGGTGTCCCTTGTCCCCTGTACTATTTGCATTAATTATCGAACCCTTAGATAATAGTATAAGAAGCAATGAAAAAAATGATGGATTCTCAATTGAAAAGGATTGTCAATCAAAAATACACCTTTTTGCAGATGATATGTTACTAACTATAGGAAATTTAAATCATTCAGTTAAATAAATAGATAAAGAAATTGAAAAGTTTCAAGAAGTATCACTCATGAAATTTAATAATAAAACTGAAACTTTAGTGTTAAATAAACTACTAGATAGTAAGTTTAAATATATATAAATATAATTGTGAAGGAAAAGAACTAAAATCTTTACAAATAAAAATCTAGCAAGATGTGAGTAAGATTATTAATAATAATTTTGAAAAAATAATTGAAGTGGTGTTACTTATTAAAAAATGATTTTTTTTTAATTTTGAGGATAGTTTAGTTACTTATTAAAATTATATTACCGAAGGTTATATAGCTAGATGATAGCTAGATAGATAGATATAGGATTCAATAGATTTAATACCTGACAAAAAAGCTTTTGAACAAAATGAAAACATGTCAGCTTCATTCTTATGGTATCCTAAAAAGCTGAAAATTGCTTACAAAAATCATATACGATTATGGCAGTACTGTGGTAGTAGCTTTCCAGATGTAGACTCTTATTCTATTGCTGCAAATTTTAACTCTATTATACTCTGAATAGACTCAGTCTATAATAGTTAATGAAAAAACATTCAGGAGCAGATTATACTAAATTCTTATAAGTTTATCAAATATGCTAAATTAGAAATATGTAACAATCCATTCATCTGGTTAACAAAATTTACCTTAGAAGGAAACTCCTTTCAATATTTAGACTCTGCATATATGAAATCAGTTCTTAAAACAGTTAAGGAACATGTTTTTAAAACTCCATTAATATCAAAATGGAAATATGTGTGCTTTCCAATTGCACACTCCTCTAGAATTAAGAAAGTACTGGATTATTAAAGCTGTTTTATCCTACTAAAAAAATTTGCATTGACTACTTTTACTACCTACACCACCTCAGCAGCATAGCCCTAGTGTAGCAGCTAACAGGTCGGTTTTTTCACTAGTCTGTAGTGCTGTTTGTTTGTGGAAACCGTTTGCTGATAGAATTAAGAAAACTCAGAACAATGTTTAATTAATTTATTAAAAATGAATGGATTAGTATTATGGTCTGATTGCTTTGAAAAAGGAAAAGATACATAGCCAGAATATTTAATGAACAATTATAAGCTGGATGAATCTGTTAACAAGCTAATATTATCCATCATAAGAAATGAAATGAATTTGTAGATAACAGGAGTGAAGAGGAACAGAAAACCATCCCCCCATTATATGAATATATGAATGCTATCACTGAAGGTAAATTGACCTACAAAGGAAACGTCCAAATTATGTAAGTTAATTTTAAATAATAATAATTTTATTTATTTATTTATTTATTCACATTTGATTACCAGGAAAGTCTAATTTTTCAGTGTGGGCCTAGAGAGAAAAACTATAAATTATTACAAAACATTTTAAGAACAATAATTTTACAATCTTCAAAAATAAAACAAAAACATCTGCAGTTTAAATAATTATAACAAATTAGATATAATATAAAAACATTGGTTAATTCTGATGTAAAATTCTGGAACTTTTTAGATAGTAGTGGTTTGAGTGACTCAGTATTTGGTAAGAATAAAACTTTGTTACTTAAGTCATTTAGTCAAACTTATAAAGTTAAACTTATAAAGTTTATAATGGAAAGTTTTTATGTGGAAATATATACATAGAATGTTTGTTGCTCCCTATAAAATCTCTAACTTTAGTAAAATGTCTTTGGTTTGTTCGAGATGTAGTAAGGTTGTAAAAGCTGATTGGATGCACATGTTTATGGAGTGTGAGTAAGAAAATGTATAAGAAACAGGTATGTTTTTAAGGGGTTATAGTTTGACAATTGTTTTTTAACTAGATCAATAATGCTAATGAATGTTCCACTTCCTCTTTACCTGTAAAAGCCAAACAACAAACATTCTTCTGGAGTCTACTGGCAGTAGCTAGAAAAGTTATTACAAAAAAATTGGAAATTGAACGCAGTTCATACATTCAAATAATTTTTAAATTTAACAGCAATATTATGTAAAACTGAAAAAGAAATGATCAGAATAAGATCTGCAAATCATACTAAGACTTTTAGTGGTTGAGATAGCCTTACAATGTTGCTATGTAAATACCAGTGCTCTTAATATGTTAATTGTATTCCTCACATTATATAACAGCATGTGATGTTGATTGTTTTCCATTCTGTGTATGTATTATAAATATGTTAAATTAATACAAATTTTCTTAAAAAATTATTGAAACTGCAAATCACTCTAAGAACTATAGACAAAAAAACTTGTTTTCCAACAGTATATAAGTTATATACTGAAACTGATGCAGATGCAGTTTATAATCACTTAGTAAAAATTCAATCATGACAATATAAAAAAAAGGCAACAAAAGAAAGTCATATGTACAAAAGTCCATCTATTGTCAAACAAAACCATAATATAGTGCTGTAAAAATGGATAGAATTTAAGTATCACATGGTTAGATTACAAATAAGCATTCAACAGCATCCCATATTCAATGATTATGGTCTACTTACAGTTGTATAAGATACACTGCACATTGATCAACAACATAGCGGTGGCTTTGAAACAGTGACAAATCACATTACAAATGAGTCATAATAAAGGACAAATTATTATCCCAGGGATATAAATCCCAAGGGGTTATTCTTTGTCACCACTGCTGTTTTGCCATGTCCTTATCTCAATAAGCTATTTATTTTTTTTATGGATGATTTAAAACTGTATAGCTTATCAGACACGTACCTGAAAGTATCCTTACAAATACGTAAAACTTTCTCAGAAATTACATTTGGTCTTATGAATGTGAAAATATAACCATTATAACAGAAAAGCTGAATCATCAAGAAAATAAGTATCAGCCTGGGAAATGAATGTGATATAAAGGAACTTGAAAAGGAGGGTGTGTATAAATGTTTGGGAACAGAAGAATGGTCAGCAATAAAACAGGAACAAATGAGAATAAAGTTAAGTAAGAAATGCTTTAGATGACTAAAGCTAATATTGAAAACTGATCTGTAAACATAAAGTTCAAGCTATAATATAGCTTGCTCTTCCTGTTATAAGTTGCAGCTTTGATGTGATTGAGTGGCCCCAAAAAGCACTGACTCAGCTGGAGAAGGCAACAAGAAAAATGGTTCATGCTTATGAAACAATATATAAAATCAGAGCAAGGCAAGATGATATATCCTTCATTCTGAAGGAGGTAAGATCTCATTGAAACTGACTTTATGTGTAGTGCTGTAGTCATGGGATTGCATACATATTTGTTGATAACATCAGATCCAGACATAGGGACAGTTTGAAATCATAAAGAACACTTGTCTAAAATGACATTTTACTCAGATTAACAGACGTATTTCAAAAGGGAGTGAAAAAGGAAATCAAACCAAAAAGAGAGAAAAACATCAGGAGGCAACAGAAAGTGGCAAAAAGCAAAAGAAGGGATGTACAGATCTGAACCAAAGGGAAAGAGAAAAAATGGAAAGTGCACAAGTGTAGAAGCAAGTACAGATAACTCCTAGAACAATCCCATGCTGATCAAGATTTAATGCCTGAATGGTTAAGTAGAGGTGAATTTAAAACAAAAAATAAAAGCATAGTAATGTCATTGGCAGCTTGGGATAGCAGACTACATACATGTTGGTTTATAAAATGTATTAAAAGGTGGGGAGATACAAACAAATTTAGGTTCTGTAGTAAAGAACTAGGGACATCTTGTTGCTAGTTGTGATCTACTCATGTCTGAAACCCTGTATACTGAAAGGCACAATAGTGTGGCAAGACTGTTCCACTGAGATTGAGCAAGCACTGTAACAAATACAAATAGCTAATAAGCATTGGATAAATTAACTACAAACAATTACTTAGGATGAAGTCCTGATCCCATGAGATAATTCAGTACCAATGGATAAAAAAGTAGAAGCACATAAACCAAAAGTAACACTAACCTTTGAAGTTTTTGCACCTAGCAGTTATAGTGTCCTGTGAAATGAGAGATATAAAGTCATAAAATACCAGGATATACAAGCAAAAACTAGAGCAATATGGAATAAAGGCACCCATATAGTTCCAATAGTAGCATGAGCAACAGGCAAATAAAAATAATTTAAATCCTACTTAAACATTCCACCAAAACAGGTAAGTCCATATTTGCTGCAGAAGGAAGTAGTTCTGTGTACATTGTAGGTACTCAGAGGAATGCTCTTGGCAAATAGCAAAGATTAAAGTAATATTAATTTAGCTTTAATTCTACCTGGAGTCAAGAATGTATTTATCCCTGTCATGGTATTAGAAACTCAAAGCACCAATGAAATTAAAAAGAAGGGAATCGTCCTCATACAGCTTCACCACTTCTCCCCAGCAAATTGTAGAATAATTACCCGGCTCTATATCTCCATCATCTGCACCAGCATGTCATTGTCTATGCTTCCTTTCGCTATCATCCTTTTATTCCATTATTCTTTATTTCTAAGACATTTGCAGAAACTATGGTCTTGCACTTCTGCCTTATTTACTGCTGTTTCTCATATTTTCTAAAGAAAGAGTGGGGGATTTTCCCTACTGCTTTGACCGAGTTTTCTTAGACAGTCTGCATACCACCTTGGTTTTCCCCTAGAAAGAGGTAATGGGCCTAGTAGCACTAAAATGGACATATTGAGTATTTTTTTTTCATTACAGCATCTTTGGTTTCATTGAAATTGTGCAGGCTTTTCTCTTCTTCACAAGCATGTCATTTTTTAAAATTTTGATTGTTATTCCAGTCAAGTTCCATTCTTATTCTTATTACGTTTATCAGATGTTTTTGCTGCTATGACATTTACTAGTTTTTCTTGTTAACATGTATACATTGTATATACTTATTTTATGTTTATTTATTCATGTCTGATTCAAACTATGTAGCTGCCTACGCAATATTTGTATGTATTAATCTGTTTTATGAGTTCATTATTGTTACTTATCATGTTGAACGGTGCTGTATCTTGTTTGCTCTATTGTATTATTGTAGTCTTACACAACAAATCAAAATATTTTGTACATAAAGGAAAATGACTGAATATGAAATTTAAGTGATTTCATTCTTCTTACATTCAAAATGTCATCAAAGCTACTACTTAATTAAGCACAGCTTGATCATAATCACATTACATTTTGTATACCAGCTGACTTAATAGAAATAATAGAAATAATAAGATATTAGCAGTTATTTACACTATGTACAAATCTGCCAAGGTAGATTATAATCAGTGAACATGGTTCTTCAGGGTGAGCCATGAAGTATAGGCTGGATGAGGTGGGTTCAGAGAGGGTCCTTACAGTTACATATATGGTTTGCATCATTAATATAATAAGCTTGTGTTACAAATGTATTATAACTGTATATCATGTGTATATCAAACTGGTGCAGATGTGTGTGTTGAAAAGATCTTTTGCAAAATTATTGTGTTTAAAATGGATCCACAGTGTGCCCTACTTGAAAAGTACAGAAATGTACATGTACTATTGTAACTGTTTAAATGTATATATTTTAACAGTGGAAACTGGGATACAGGAGGTTAACCTCAGTCTAGTAAATTTTAGAAAAATAACTGAAATTAAATTTCTTGTGGAGACACATAATCTGTGCTGAAAGGCTTTCTGTATTGTCTTGGAAGTGTTTTATTGTTTTATGAGATCCAGCATTTGCCAAAGATCTGAGGAAAAGCCCTTGCCTATGTATTTTTGCAGGTAGATGATAAATGCTGCCAGCTTCCTCAATGGTTGTTTTGGCCTGGGGACTAGAAGTCAGATGACAAGAAATTGTGTCATTCTGCAAGCTAGCCCAGCAGTAATATTTGAGATATTAATTTGAGAGGCTTCTTAGGTTGACATAGCATTCTGTATTCTGTCTTTGACCTGACAAGAACTAGAAGATCCATTCACCACATCTGCCTTGCTCTGTAATTAAGTTTCTAGGGTACAGTAATTCTCGGGTCTGTATTATAGTATTGAAGTTTTTAAACTTTGAATGTTATAATATCAACCCGTTTTTATCTAAAACTGAAAATAGCGAAGCCACAAAACTTCAAAATCATACGTAGGGTAAGATTTTGGTTGTCCGTTCCATGACTTCGCTATTTACTCTACTGTGGTGGGAAGGTTACGGACTGGGGTAAGGTAAGTATGCGAACGGAGGTTATGGACCGGGTTATGGTAAGTGTGGGAATGGATCTGGGTAAGGTGAGCGTCTGATAGGAGCATTAGGGTTAGGGAGTGGGTAAGGTGAGTGTGCGATAGTTAGGGACTTTAGGGTTAGGGAGTGGGTAAGGTGAATGTGCAGTAGTTAGGGACTTTAGGAGTAGGGAGCGGGTAAGGTGAGTGTACGGTAGTTAGGGACTTTAGAGTTAGGGGTGGGTTAAGGTGAGTGGATAGGTAATAGTGTAGGGTTAGAATTATGGTCTTAAGTATATGTGTGTGGTTTATTTATTTTGGTGTGCTTGTGTTGTGTGTTTGTGTTTCGGAACAGCAATTTTTTTCCCTGGGAAAAAATTTGCCGTTATGAATGTTCGATATTTTGTGGTTTAGATATTTTAGGTACGTTGAAATAGCGTTCGCTATTTAAATCATACAATAGGGTAATATAAACGCTAATTCTCTTAGCTATAGTCAGGAAAACAGCAAAGCTTAGTTTAGATATTTTTATTTATTTATTTGAGACTGCCCTGCAATGTTGTTTAAATATTTCCTGTGATTTTGAACTCTGATGTCACTGTGATTATATGCTGATTATTTTTCTTGTCCATTCAATATGTATTATTAAATATATTTAAGCCTTTCATTGTGGCTGATCTTTGTAGAGCTATTTAAGTTTTGAGAGTACCTGAATATTTATTTGGTGACACTGTGGGCCACTCCTAATAGCCTTGCTCTTGGTCAAACTACTGTTTGTTTTAAGTAAGACTGTACACCCTTTGTTAAGGGCCTTAAAGTAGCTGATAAAGAGTTGGCTGGTGGCAGTGAAAACTACCTTATAGTCTGGGTGAAAGGAGGCATGGCTACTAAACCTTTTTCAGCTTTCGGCAGGTGTGAGTGTGTGTGTGTGCGCAAATCACACCTGAAAGTCTGTGTGTGTGTGTGTGTGTGTGTGTGTGTGTGTGTGTGTGTGTGTGTGTGTGTGTGTGTGTGTGTGTGTGTGTGTGTGTGTGTCAGCTACTTGGGCAGGGACACAGAACACTGGTTGGACAGAGAGGGTGCCGGTGGTTTTGGCTTGTTCACTCAGCTGAGATCTCAACTGTAAAGCTGTGCTAGTGGGATGTCTTACTGGGCATCTAGAGAAAGAGGGAGAAACCAGCCCCGGACTGACTGTGGTCTATGTGTACTCTTAAGGGAAATTGTATTTAATGCAGAGGGCTGCATCTGGAAATACTCTGTGCCTTCTCATCCTCTTTGTGTATGTCCTCCACTATTGCCAGTGGTGAGGATTGAGGCTCCTTGATTACTGGTCCAGTGGTGGGTCGTCACACTAATCATAACAGAACTTAAGCAGATTTTGTACCTTACAAATGTTCATAATGCAAACAGAAAAAGTTGACAGTCATATGTATGGTTAATGTAAAAAAGAACCAATAATGAGTTCCTAATGTGTATTGAGAGATGTGTACGCATACAAAGTAAGACTTACTGAAAGGTTTACAGGAAAATGGTGCCTGGAGTACAGTGATGCAGCTATCACTCATATGAAACTGGAATACTCTAGATGCCAGTATGCCCCTGACTGGTATTCTGTGGTTTCCATGTGGATGCAGTTGCCTTGAATGCTGTGTACTGTTATGAGTAGTTAGTGCATTTGGCGCACAACATACAGCCACCTTTTATTTAATATTGATCTAACAACTCCTGGTCAGACAGCTGGTTGAGGACCAGGCACGGGCAATGCCAGGATCACTGATATCTTACCACTCGTTGATGGTGATCTTGCATGAGTTATGTAACAACAGGGAAGTTCTGCTTAAAACCACCATTTTGGTTAAAACCAAACATTCTGTTTGCAGTTTAGTGCTACTTTCAGCATTCTTCATTGATTTTTGGTTATGCATTTTATTGACGTGCATAATATATATCTGTTTCACAGTGGTGCATGGTATGAAAAACTACTGATGACTGTTACTGTCAGCATTCTCCATCAATTTTTGGTTATGCAATTTATTGATGTGTATAGTATGTATCTAGTGGTACAAAATTATCATTTATTTTTGTGTTCACGGCTCTTCCAGCTATATTTAAGTGGACTTTTAAGTAATTGTAAAATGTCTGCTGACATCTTGCAAAATGACAACCTGTGAACAAATTGCTTCCTGTTCTAGCCACTTGTATTGCACATAAAGAAAAATAACTAAAGTGAGCAAATAACATAAGCTACTAATATTGTCCTGTTTATGTAGACCATGTTTTCTTCTGCTGAACAGTGTAAACTTTATTTTCTCAGTTTCAGTGTTGACCACTTCAGTTATTGATTCTGTCTTTATTTTCTCAGTTTCAGTGTTGGCCACTTCAGTTATTGATTCTGTCTTATTGTTGGTATGCAGCAATTGACAGAACTTTGCCAAAGAATTTGCAGGATCCATATTAAATCTTTATGCATTGTATGTGCTAAATTTACATTAAAATATTAAACTGAGTACAGTATAACTGAGGAAATGTAACTACAAAAGAAGTAAGTCAACAACCTTGACAGTAATAAAAATAGGAACCATGTGGTTTAGTTCATGAATGGTGTGCATTAAAACGCACTTGTTTTCTTTTATAAGGGAAACTGCAGATCCAGCTTATGCTTTGTTTCTTAATAGACAGTGCGTGCATGTACATTTGTGTGTGTGTGTGTGTGTGTGTGTGTGTGTGTGTGTGTGTGTGTGTGTGTGTGTGTGTGTGTGTGTGTGTGTGTGTGTGTGTGTAGGGGTCATGGCACTACAAGCAGTTTTTTCCAGTTGCGCTCTGAATGAATATAGGTTGCTGTTGATTTTTACTTCTGTTTTCCACATGGTGTAATAACACTGTTAAGTGAAACACAAAGCATGGGTTTTACATAAACAGATGAATGTACTTCATAGTTTTGTTTTTGTCTTGTTTTGTTTATTAGCTTAAGGTGGAGGTTCTTTACACTGGCTGCTGTACTGCATACTTAAAATTAAAAAATATATATTTGCACGGCAAACGTAAACAAGACAGAAATATATTCATAGGTTCATAGGTTCATACTAGGCTATCTGCCCTGGGGCATTTATAAGCCTAGCCCGATTGTGTTTGGCTTACGCCACCCCTTGATTTGAGTATACTGTGCCCTTTTTAAAGTTTAGTTTACTGTGCCTCTGTCTAATAGTGACATGGAAGTAATCCCCGGGACAAACCTACGATCCCCCATCCACTCATCAAGATTCTTCTTGAAGAGAGTCAGTGAGGTGCTCTGCCTAACATGAATTGGAATTCTATTCCAGAGCGAAGGGAGCCTCTGGGTTATGAATCTGTCCCTCCAGCATGTTCTATTTATTTCTGTGCTGAGGTTCAAGTCCCTCGAGCGCGTGGCTCTAAGGGATTTAGATTTACTGAGGTGGAGCATGTTCATTAATTCTGGTTTGGACATAGCTTTATATGTCAGGCATAGATTGCCTTGAAGTAGGCGGTATGCAACTGAGTAGAGCTGGAGTTTTTTTAACCAAGCAGCATATGGCATCTGTTTGAGTCCCTTGATCCTCCTGGTGAGGTACTTTTGGGGTCTTTCTAATTGCTGCAGGTGTCGGGTAAGGTACATCCCAAAGGGGGCATTGTATTCTATGATGGGCCTGATGAGGGATGAATAAAGGGGCACGATTACCTCTCTTGATCTAGATGTGAATCCTTTCATGATGAGGTGGGCTATGTAGAAGGTCTTTCTAACCACTTTGGCAATGTGGTTGTCAAAGGAGAGATTGCTATCAACTTGGGTCCTCAGATCCCTAATTACTTTCTCTGTACTTAATGGGTTACAACCTATGTGGTAATTTGTGGGCACATTGTTTTTGCCAAAGGGTATGACTATACACTTTTGGCATTTAGCTTTAGACCATGGCTCTGGCACCAGTTATCTGTCTCTGCGAGACCTTTTTGAAGGATGTTTGTGTCAGCTGGAGAGTCGATTATGGCGCCCAGTTTGCAGTCATCTGCGAACTTGGTGAGCCATAGTCCTCCCACGTTGGCCTGTACCTCAGAAAAGTAAATACCGAACAAGAGAGGTCCCAGGACAGAACCTTGTGGGATGCCACTTGTGACCGGTTTCGAGTCTGACATGGC
The DNA here is from genome assembly GCF_019279795.1 of Protopterus annectens. Lineage (NCBI taxonomy): Eukaryota > Metazoa > Chordata > Ceratodontiformes > Protopteridae > Protopterus > Protopterus annectens. The sequence continues at coordinate 74,213,156 of NC_056730.1, read as the reverse complement.
TCCAGCAACTCTGACTCTGTGGGTTCTGTCTTTGAGCCAGTTTGCGACCCATCTTGTGACATAGGGGTTTATATTCAGGCTGGATAGCTTATCTATGATGCCCGAGTGGGGTATTGTGTCAAATGCCTTTGCGAGGTCCAGATAGGCTGTGTGGACTACCTTCCCTTCATCTATGGCCTTGGTGACTGTTTTGAAGAAGTCGACCAGGTTCATAAGGCAGGATCTGCCCTTCATGAAGCCAAATTGGGTAGGATCTAGTGTCTGTAGGTCCTCAGTGTCTTTGTTTATGAGTTCCATGATGATCCTCTCCATAGCCTTGCAGACTAGGCTAGTCAAGCTTATGGGGCGATAGTTTTCAGGGTCCGCAGAGGCGCCACCTTTGTGGAGTGGAACCACTGTTGCTGTACGCCATTCTTTGGGCACATATCCTGTAGTGAGGCTGAGATTGTACAGCAGTTTTACTTGAGGGATTAGTTCTTCTTGGAGTTCATGTAGGATGCAACCCGGGACACCATCTGGTCCCATGGAAGCAGTGTTTTTTGCTTTGGAGAGGGCGGCCTTCACCTGAGCATCAGAGATGTTTTGGAGGCTGCACTCTGCCGGGATAGATACTTGCTCTTTTCGGGGGGGGGGGGGGAGTTTGCACTGAACCTGTCTGCCATGATATTGGCGATGTCTGTGGGTTCAGTGTATTTTTTGTTGTTTAAAATCAACTCAGAACAAGTCTGGGAGTTGCATCCCAGGTTCCTAACATAACAAAAAAGCCTTATGATTGTTTTTAGTGTCCTGTGCAATTTTTCTCGCGAAGTTGGCCTTGGAGGATTTTATGAGGGATCGTAATTTTTTGCTAGTACTGATCAGAGATGCCTTCCCTTTTAGGGATTTTGCTCTATCATGTAGTAGCTTCCTCCTTCTGCTGTACAGTTTATTTATGGCTGGGGTCCACCAGACTGGATGCCTGCCTTTGGATGATTGGGTCTTGATTTTGTTTGAGATAGCATGATCCATGCATTCCTGGAGATGTCCGTAGAATGCGTTTATATAGGATTCTGCAGTTTGGGCCGTAGTTTCCACTGGCCCTGGGGCCTTGAAGGATTCCACTTTGGTTTTGAGAAGTATGAAGTTCACTTTTGAGAAGTTTTTCACTGTGGTTTTCTGGGCTGGGGGTGGGGTCGGGATGTGGATATCCAGTGAAATTAATTTATGGTCTGATCTTACCAATGAGGGATATACTTCTGGTATGGAGCATAGAGTCCCCATGTTGGTAATGATCAGGTCTAGTATGTTTTCCCCTCTTGTGGGAGTGGTGACTAGTTGTTCCATAGCATTTGAGTTTATAAATTCCAGGAACCTTTGGGCTAAGGTGCTGGGGCTTGTGTAATGCTCCCAGTCTATGTTTGGGTAGTTGAAGTCGCCCAATATAATGGTGTTCGGAGAGATCTTCATGTTCTCCAATGTCTTCAGGAAAGCCGAGTGGGATTCCTGACTTTGAGAGGATGGTCTGTAGGATGCTATAAACTGAAAAGCAGTCTTGCCCACTGTCAGTTGCACATGGATGGTCTCCAATACTTCGTGCAATGCCACTAACCCGGAGGTGTGGATATCCTTGATAAATATGGAAACTCCCCCTTCTTTTGTGGTTCGGTCCGGGTTTTGGGGCCGAAAAGCATGATATGAGGTATATATATCCATATTAGATATTTTTTCTTTAAATGTTAATTTATTTTTTTATTGATTAATTTATGTAATTGCTTGATTAATTATGTTATATATTGGAGTGGGTGTGTGTTTGTAACTTGTACTCATTGAAGGCTATTATGCCGAGGCGCTAAGTTGTAATAAATTTCATTCATGAACTGGCGTTGTTTTTCAGGCTGTTGCCTTTCTTTTTTCGTTGTTTTTGTGATTTGGATATGGATACCAGTTCTTTATTAAACACTCCTAGAGTTTTTCGAGAGAATTTTTCTCCGTCAGTTAATGGATTCACTGCTAATTCGGATGGTGACAATGGAAGAAATGTTAACGCTGTTGATGGTAACAATGAGAGAACTATCAACATTATTAATGCTGCGTCCCCCTCAGCTGTTCGTGGTAATTGTAGAGGGGTGAATCATTTGTTTCCTGTTTCTACAGCGGCTTCTGACCAGATTGTTAGACCGAAGGCTATGAAGGATGTTACAGGTGGGCTTCCTGCAATTCTGCCGATTACTGAAGGTATGGTGAGAGCGAATGCTCCTATGGATGTGCTGGGCTCTTCAGTAACCATGGATATTCAACTAGATAGCAGGTTACATGGTGCCGGCTCCGCTACTAATTCTTATCGAGCAGACCCTGCAGTGAATGCAGCACCTCATGGTAACGTTTCCTCTGAATATATTACTAAACTTTTGCAAGATAGGCAGCAGAAATTTATGAATCCCTTCGGTTCTTTAGGTGGCCGCACTGTTAATCCTACGTTTCCGCAGGACATTCAAGATAATATAAAGGAATTTGAAAAGCTGCTTTTTAGGGAAACACGGTGTCATTTTAATTTATTAGGGCTTCAAAGATATGTGGATCTTGACATTTCTCCACGAGGCTTACGGGCTTTTAAAAGCCCAGCGACACCGTTTGATAATGCAGATAGTGAAGATTTAATATTCAAAGACCGCTGGCTTTCGGCGGCCCACAACTGTGCTATGGAGTGGGTTAAGATTCTTGTAGAAAGGGAACAGCTTCTTTTATTGAAATTACAAGAACAATTACATGTTATGCATTCTAAATTATTGGCCGACATTGGTATGTCTAAGGTTAATGATGTTTTTGCTAATTTGAATGAAAATTTACACAAGTATGAGACTGAACAGATACAGTATAAATCTGTGAAAATTAAGAGAGACATTAAAGACTATGATAATGGGCGAGCATTTCTTTGGAAAAGAAAAAAAGTTTTTCACCCCTCAAAAAAAACAAGTAAATGTTAAAAATAACAACAAAAAACAGCTTTCTGTATCTTTTGTTTCCTCTGATGGTTATGGCTTAACCACAGATTCAGATACTGACTTTCCACCCCTTCCAGCTGCGAATGATTTGTTAGGGCATCAACAGCGTTTTCGGAGTGATGGCAACAATTCCAGACGAGGATACAAAAAGAAAGACTTTGCTACGGGTTCTTCTCCGGGTGAAGGGCAATCTAGACAAACATTTAAGAGGGGTAGATGGACTTAATTTTTCTAGCCCTGTCTTATTGAGTGATAATAATGTTGTTAATATTTCTGGCTGCAACATTTCTAATGAAGAACAAACTGTATTGCAATATGGTCTTAAATTTGTTCCCACTGTCTTTCCTAGACACCATATATTGAAACAAGAGTTTTTTAAAATTTGTTAGAAAACTTCATTTGAGATATTTTTTTTCAAATGATAAAAAAATTTCTGCTTATCATGAGCCTGCTTCTAATATGTTATATGGTGATACTGATGGTGATTCTAGTATAGATAGCTATTATTCTTGTCTTTCTGATGAATCTTTGCCTACTCTATATTCTCCAGCTTATTCCATGCTTAATACTGAAGGTATTAATTTTCATAGCAAGTTTATTCCTCCATATAATAATTGCAACATTATTCATTTCTCTGAAATGATTCATTTTTCATTACAAGAAATGTTAAATGTATGTAGGAATGATCAAAAATTATGCAATATGACTAAAAATGAATGGATGGCTATGAAAAATCTTTCAAGTAGACATGATATTGTCATTAAAAAATCTGATAATGGCAATAAAATTGTTATATTGAATAATAAGCAATATTTAGACATGTGCATGGAACACTTAAATGATTCATCAACTTATGAAATCAGTGATTATGATAAGTATGTGACAGCCTTTAAAGAATGTACTACTTTATTAGATAAGGGGGTAAGATTGGGATATATTTACAAGGATGACCTTGACAAAAAATTTTGTTTGGAAAATTGTAATCTAGCCACTTTTTATTGTCTTCCCAAGCTTCATAAAAATATGAATAATCCACCTGGACGTCCTATCGTCTCTGCTAGTAATTATTTTTGCCAAAATATGGGTATAGTTGTCCATAATTATCTGTCATCTTATGTATTTAAATTAGAGTCCTATATTAGAGACTCTTTTGACTTTATTGACAAACTAAGTCATATTACTTGGACAGATAATATGTTTTGGGTTAGTGTAGATGTTGTCAGTCTCTACACTAACATTAAACATTCTGATGGTTTGCAGGCATTATTTTATTTTTTGGGGGATAATCCTACCACCCACTATATTATGGACTTGACTTCCTTTTGTCTTTCTAATAATTTTTTTAGTTTCAATCAATCTATTTACCATCAACTAAAAGGTACTGCTATGGGGGCATCTTTTGCCCCTATGTATGCCAATCTTTTTATGGGTAAATTTGAGTTGGAATATGTATATACTAATAAATTTTATAAAAATCATGTTTTGTGCTACTATCGCTACATAGATGATTTAATTTTTCTTTGTAGCGGTGGTATTGAATATGTTTATGAGTTTTTCTCAGACCTTAATAATAATAAATATAATTTACGGTTTGATGGTCTACAACTTGGCAGTAAAGTCCATTATTTAGATATTATGTTAACTGGTGTATTGGGTGATCAGGTTCATACTACAGTATATCGTAAGTTTATGGATGGTCATCAGTTCCTTTATGGAACTAGTTGTCACCCCCCCCCATACTTTATCTGCTATTCCTTATGGAGAAATTATAAGACTATCTAGACTATGCAATAATGAATTTGATTTAGAACAGAATATCTATGATAGTATCATTATGTTCTTGAAAAGAGGATATAGCATAGATATATTAGATTTCTGCATTAATAAACTAATGGATAAAACTAATCCCACTAAAGGTAATAAATTGATTATTAGTAATAACACAGAAATAAGTAATTATCTGCCTTTTATGAATGAGGCTAGTTCTGTTAGTAGGAACAATAAATGTTTAAGGAGTTCTATACATGAAGTACAAGATATCTACTTTGTCACTACTTACAATTTATATAGTGACAAAATATGGAATATTATTAAATATTTTTGGAAATTTTTAATTTCAGATAAAAATCTTTATAAAATTTTCCCTATTGTTCCTAAAATATCTTACAAAAGAGGTCAAAATTTATCTGATAAATTAATTAATACTTATTATATTTCTCCATTAGATAATATATATAAAAATTTGGTTATAGTAGGTACTAATCCTTGCGGCCAGTGTAATATATGTAAATTTATCAAACCATATTTTGACAATATTAATGGAATTCCATTTACTCCTAATAATAATTTTTCATGTAATTCTGTAGGGGTTATTTATTGTGTTAGATGTCCATGTAAATTATACTATATTGGTGAGACAAAAAGAAAATTCAAAACTAGAATGCAAGAGCATGTTAGAGATATTAAAAAAAGAGTATTAACTAATCCTATTGCTGTACATTTTATGGAATGTCATAATAGTAATATAGAAATGTTTGAATGTTGTGTCTTAGAAAATATTTTTATTAGAAAAGGTGATGATAAATTAATTAAAAATATTTTGTTATTTAAAGAAACTATTTATATTTTGAAATATAATACTATGTCTCCTAATGGCTTAAATTTAGAAGTAAATTTGAAATGCTTATTATAAGCTTTGTATGAATAGTATTGTTATTTTTCTTCCATATTAGATATTTTTTCTTTAAATGTTAATTTATTTTTTTATTGATTAATTTATGTAATTGCTTGATTAATTATGTTATATATTGGAGTGGGTGTGTGTTTGTAACTTGTACTCATTGAAGGCTATTATGCCGAGGCGCTAAGTTGTAATAAATTTCATTCATGAACTGGCGTTGTTTTTCAGGCTGTTGCCTTTCTTTTTTCGTTGTTTTTATGATATGAGGTATAACCTGGTAGTGCTAGGGTGCTCTCTGGAGCCTTGAACCAGGTTTCTGTCACTGCACAGATATCGATGTTCTTCATACTGAGGAGAGCTTCGAGTGCGTGCATCTTGAGGTTAAGACTTCTGGAGTTTAGCAGCATTACCCTTAGTTTCTTGTTCCTTGTGCTGTCTATGGAGGTGGGTTTGACTTTTGAGCCTTGCCTAAAAAAGGCACTATGGGGGTGGCAAGAGCCTTTGGCAATATCCGAAAGTCCAGGGGTGACAGGTGCAAGCCGTCCGTAGTGAAGCAACGTGGCTTGTCGAGCATGTCATCCCAGGCTGACAGACACTGGATCCCCTATGAATGACACCAAAATTTTAGCCAGTTGTTAAAATCGATCATTTTGTCTTTATACTGTGGCATCATTCTAGGTGAGGGTAAGATGCTGCTCAAGGTCAGGGTCATATCGGCCTAGGCTACATGATTTTTGGGGTAGCGTTTGCTTGGATATCTGCTTTGGAGGTCTCTGTTGCTTAGGTAGATTTTTATTTAGAGCCTCCGAGTATGTTTTTGTGTTTTTATGTGTTTGGTTCACTGTTGTGGTGGGACTATGTGATACTGGAATTGTGTTGTGTGAGGTTACCTTCTCCTCCTGACTGGTTACACCAGTTTTGAGATGAGAGAGCTCAGCCTCCTGTTTGGCTATATGGTTGCATCTCTCACATATATTTGAACCTGTTTGGAGGAGGAGAGGGTTGTCCGTGTACATGAGACAGTTGTAACATTGCCTCAAAATTCCCAGATTCACCAGCTGGACTGGAGAGGAAACCATTAACTGACCTTTGGACATGCTAGAGTAATATAGGGAACTGAATTAAAATGGACCAATAGGGGACAAGGTAATCATAGAGAGTATAAGAGTAAGTAGTGCTTATGGTTTATTAGTGCTAACTTGTAAGATTACTTATTTGGACCAGTGAGGGGCCTTAGAATGAGAATATGGTGTTTAATTTGAGAGATAGAGCAGTTCTAAGGGAAAAAGTGAAACGCAGACCTTGTGGAGCCAGGAATAGTTTAAGCCCAATTAGGTGGCGCTACCCGATGTTGCGCTATGCGCAAAAACACGCAAAACCACGCAAAAGAGGGTTTTAAGAGAGGGAGATCAAGGAGTTTGGAATTGACCCAAAATGGCCAATAAAACTGCAGTTTAAAGGCAGTAACCACTCCCACAGGGGCAGGCAGGCTGCTCAGTGTTTATCACTGCCACTGATGAACACAGAGACTTCCCTTTAGCCCAAGCAAACAATGGCCTCCAAGAAACTTACAAACAGTTCAGAACAGTAAATCTGTAACTGAACTTTTTTAAATCTCAGAAAAGTGGGAAAAAAGCAATATTTTTTTGTTTTTTTGTTTTTTTTAAGGAAAGCAGAGGTTCACAAGTATCAACAAGTTAGAACAGTGCAGTAAATGACCCCACACTTGAGTGCTAGGCCAGAGACAGATAAAATGCAAGTTTTAAGAAAAAAATGATTTTAAAAATAAGTGCATGCAGGAAATTCAGTAATCAGCTGTAGGTTGTGTTCTAAATACAGTTACAAACACAGAAATCAAGTTTAACAAACCAGACCAAAAAGTTCTTGTAACAGACAAAAGGACAGTTCAGAGAAGCATAATTCAGTTGTTCCCTTCACCAAACTCATTACAACAGAATCCAGAATCCATCTAGCAACAACTTTTGACATGAACTCACTATGTTTAATGGATTTCGGATTCAGGCATCTTTTCAGAGAGAAGCAGATGAGGTCACTTTAGGTGCATGAGCAGGCATTAAGAGTCCTGAATCAAAATGGCAATGAGTCAGATGGTGTAACAGCTGTCTTAGATGAGCAGCATATGTTAGAGACCTATTTCACAGGCAGTGCCCATGATGGGGTGTGCCATTGCACCTGGCATCACATAAGGATCCAGCTGCACCCAACATGCCATCATTTCCATAACAATAGCATAGTAGACCCATTATTGTGTAGACACAGATATCTTATGACAGCTGGTAGACATGTGCCATCCTCACATGAAAGCCTGTGAGATGGAATATCAATCCCTGTGGACACCAAGGTGTTGCTACCTTCCAGCGACCATCAGTGGACATGGTGGGTGTATCTATGAATCGTATACCATTTCTTGGATGTGATGCTGCAGCACATGGAGGAGCATCTACAGAGACAGCAGAGGAATGAACCAATACTATGTGGACAGCCTAGAAAATATTTCATTTCCCTTGAGGTACTAGAGGGCATTGCCCACACTGCTATCAAACCCACTCTTGGTCCTGGAAAAATTTCCAATCCATCAAGGGGGATTGGCATAATGGTTAAGGTGGCATAATGGCTAAGGTGTTTAACTTACACACAGAAGGTACAGGGTTTGATTCTGACCTTTTGGAGGCATGGCTAGGCTTAAAAAGCCCCCTGGGGTCATTAGCCTAGTAATTACCTATGGACCTATGAAATAATTGCCAGTTGGTGTGCAACATGCAGGGTATCATATTCAGTGTGTCTGTGAACCATCTAGGAGTTTCCCACAATTCTCAGATCTGGCATATGTCCAACCTATACCAGTAGTATTTCTGGTGTGACTTCCAGCAGAGACATATTATTGGTGATGCCCAATATGCTCTGAAGCAATGGCTCATGTCATCCATTCAAAATCCATAGTCTATGGCCAAAGCACTCTGCATCTCCATACTGTTGCAGACCTGAAAAATCATTGAGTATGTGTTTAGACTGATGACAGCCAGTTTTCACTGCCTAAATTCCTTGATATGCTCCCAGGTCCTGCAGTGAGATATTCACTATTCATACATTTCTGTACAATGTGATCATAAGGAGACAGAACAGGGGACCACTCTCAGAGGACCAGCTACATCAGAGTCAGATGCAGAGGAGGTGCCAGTTGAGAAAGGTAGATTAAAAGATAAAAAAGGAAGACTGAGTACACAGATCGCAGGATAAAAATTGCCCACTCTTGGCTTACACACTGATGCCCGTATTGGAAAAAAGGCAGCGTAGAATCCTCAGAACTTGAAAACATTCCTACAGCAGGGTAGCTTTGCTAAAGTGGTCTCTCCAACGTACAAAGAAAAAGCAGTCCACAAAAATAAATAAATAAATAAAATATAGGCTAAGCAAGAGGCATAAAGACAACAAAGTGGACTGCTTAAGATAAGAACGAGAATTTCCACATGAAGGATGTATAGAAAGAGTAAGAAAGAAACTGGAGGAAAGAAAAATGCTTACACAATAAATACTATTAAAACTAGATATAATGATGTGAAATCCTTAGTGGAACATGTCAGAGCAAAACATTATATAGCTGAATAAACACTGAGCTGCCTGGAAAAGGAAGCAGCAGAGGAAGTGAGACATGATAAAGAACAAAAAAGAGGTTACCAGAAGTTACAAAAAAGAAAATTGCACATGAAAAAGAAAAATATCTGATATGGGATATTTATGCAGAATAAAGACATACTAATCAACACAAAAAAGGAAATAACAAAGATATAAATTTCACAACACAAAATATAAGATCATAACAGTTGAATAAAACTCACAAAACATAGTATGAAAACCAACTGCAAAGTGATGGATTTACTGTAGAAACTGATACAGTCAATATTGCAACAGTGAATTCCTAGATGGTGGTGTAAGAGATGGAGCAGGATGCATCCAGAGAAGATATAACGTAGGTTGATGTTTTAGAACCTTCTGTAAGAGATTTATAAAAAAGTCCAAGTAGAACTACACAGCAGGGGAAAAAGCAGGAAACAAAACAAAAAGGATGATATCATTCTAGAATGCAGAGATCTTAGGGAAGACTTTATTAACTTAATAGAAATAGAGATATTAATGTAAATGAAAGAAAGAGATTACATGATGTGAATAAATGTGAGACTATTTAGAGAATTCATATGTTATAACAGAAATAAATAGAATATATTACTGTACAGTTAATGTATTAACTGGTAAAGTGTTACCACAAACTACAAAGTAACAAAGGAAATAAGGGAACAAGTAGAATGCCAAAAATTGAAGCATTAGATTAAAAAAATCAGCAAAGACAAATTGTATGACTATTAGGAGGATACACGAATTGGAACAAATCATCAAAAATTCTTAGAAAGATAGATCTGATAAAAGCAACATATAATATTAAAAACAGATCAAGATTTTATCATACAGTATTTACAATAATAAACTAAAAAATGAGGTATATTGACAAATATAAAGGGAAAGTATAAGACAGGCAATTCATTCATGACCCAAAATGATTTTACAGATAACTGGAAAACAAAGCAAAATTAAGAGTAGCATCATCTAAAAATATGAAATCAATCCATCTTGGAGTATTTATAAAGACTCTGTTGAACATAACAAAGATGCCCAATAGATAGGAGAGTTAAAACAAACAGTAAGAAGCTCTAATATAGAGGATGTTAAATGGGAGGAAGTAACAGTCGAGAAATTAAGAAAAAAATGAAAAATGTTCCTAGATGGAAAACCGTGGGTCCAGATGTAGTATGGAATGTCTTATATAAACTTATTTACATAAAGATTTAGCACTGAGTAAAGGTTATTTATATGCATGTCCTGAGTATTCACCAACCTGGATAATGATAGGGAAAAAACCTCCTTAAGAATGAAACTGCAATAGCAGGAGATTTTGACTGCATATCTAGTACAGGAGATACAAGTGAACAGAAGAAAGCTAAAATATTGGCACCATCTGAAGCACTAAACAGATGGGTTAGTAATAATAATTTAGTTGATTTAATAATACAAGCAGAAGATAAGCCATTGTTCTTCAGTCATTATTCTTATGTACATTGGATACAAACTAGAATTGATAGGATTTATGCCTGTATAGATTTATTTAATAAAGTGAATTATTTTAAAACTATTCCTTGTCCTTTATCTGATCATAATGTAGTAGGTATTAATATATTAATGTATATAAGGAAATTTCAGATTATTTATCAAATTTCAGTATACATGATAAAATGAAAAGAATTTAAGAGTTACCTTAAGAAACAAATTGAGAATTTTTTTATCTTTGAATGATAATGATCAGGTAAGTAAAGTCATACAATGGGACTGCTTAACAAGACATATTAAAGATAGAATAAGAAGATGGACTAGTGATAAAATGAAAGAGTGGGATAAATAGTTATTAGAAATGCCAAACAAAATGCACAAATTTATATTTGAACAACAAAAAAGAAGTTACATAATACTGACGTCATTTAAAAAATGACAAAATATCAAACAGTTTTAATGCAGAAAGTGGAGATAGCTTAAAAAAAATAAAATTGCACAGTTATGCAATGACTTCAGAAAAATCTACACAGATTAACTAGTAGAAGTAAAATGTTAAGCAAAAAGGCACAAACCATAGGATCATAGGAGGTTACTAAGCTGATGGCCATGGGGCCCTTACAAGCCTAGCCAAGAGTTTATCCCCCCAACTTCAGTCAGCATCTGTCACCCCTGTTAGTGAGGAACAGAGGTGGAAATCCTGAGACAAATTTGTGGTTTCCCATCCACCTATCAAGGTTGCACTTGAAGATGGTCAACAAAGTATTCTGTTTGACATGTATGGGAAGTCTATTCCAGAGACGGGGCAGACCCTGGGAGACAAACTTGTCTCTCTAGCAGGTTTTGTTGATGTTGTATATTAGATTTAGGCCTTTTGAGCAGGTAATGCACAAGGAGTTAGACTTATGGATATGGAGCATCTCTAGTATGGCAGGGTCTGATATTGCCTTATAGGCGAGACACATATCACCTCTGAGCAATCTGTATCATACCAAGTTCATAGGTTCATAGGTTCATAGGTTCATACTAGGCTATCTGCCCGAGGGCATTTACAAGCCTAGCCCATAGTTTGTGGCTTACGCCACCCCTTTAGTATGGGGAACTATACCCATTATTTTGCTGTGCCTCTGTTGAGCAGTGACACTGAGGTAATCCCTGGGGTATATCTGCGATCTCCCATCCATTGGTCAAGATTTCTCTTGAACAAGGCCAGCGAGGTGCTCTGCCTCACATATACCGGGATTTTATTCCACAGCATAGGGAGTCTTTGGGTGATGAATCTATCCCTCCAGCACGTCCTATTAATAGCCGTGTCGAGGTTTAAGTCTCCGCCCTTGTGGCTCTGACGGATCTAGATTTTTGAGGTGAAGCATATTCATCAAATCTGGGTTTGACATGGCCTTGTATGTTAGGCAAAGGTCACCTCTGAGCAAGCGTGGCGACTGAATAGAGCTGGAGTTCTTTCAGTCGGGCAGCATAGGACAGATGTTTGAGACCCTTTATCCTTTTGGTGAGGAACTTTTGTGGCCTCTCCAGCTGCTGCAAGTGTCGGGTCAGATACATTCGAATGGGGCATTGTACTCAATCATTGGTCTGATGAGTGATGAGTATAGGGAGACTATGACCTCCCTTGATCTAGATGAGAATCCCTTCATGATAAGGTGGGCAATGTAGAAGGTCTTCCTAACTACTTTAGCTACATGGGTGTCGAATGACAGACTACTATCAACCTGGGTCCCCAGGTCCCTGATAACTTCTTCTGTACTCAGTGGATTGCCACCTATTTGGTAGCTAGGGGTAACCTTGTTTTTCCCGAAGGGTATGACTATGCATTTTTGGCATTTAACTTTAGGCCATGGCTCTGGCACCAGTTATCCGTTTCTGTGAGACCCTTCTGAAGGATATCTGTGTCAGATGTGTTTTCTACTATGGCCCAGTTTGCAGTCATCTGCAAACTTTGTCAGCCATAACCCTCCTGTGTTTGCTTGTACTTGGAAAAGTAGATGCCAAACAAGAGTGGGCCCAGGACTGAGCCCTGTGGTACACCACTTGTGACAGGCTTTGAGTCTGACATGGCACCAGCAACTCTGACCCTGTGGGTTCTGTCACTCAGCCAGTTTGCAACCCATCTTGTGATGTATGGGTTAACATTTAAGCTGATGAGTTTTTCAATGATACCCGAGTGGGGTATTGTATCAAAGGCCTTCGCCAGATCGAGGTAGGCTGTATGGACTGCCTTTCCCTCATCAATGGCTTTGGTGACTGTTTCAAAAAGTCAACCAAGTTTAGAAGGCATGATCTGCCTTTGACAAAGCCAAACTGGGATGGATCCAAAGTCTGCAAATTCCCTATGTCTTTATTTATGAGGTCCATTATGATCCTCTCCATGGCTTTGCAGATAAGGCTTGTCAAGCTAATGGGCCGGTAATTTCCAGGGTCGGTGAAGGCACTGCCTTTGTGAAGTGGGACCACAGTTGCAGTGCACCACTCCCTGGGTACGTATCCAGAGGTAAGACTATGATTAAACAGCTGTCCTAGCTGTGGGTTTAATTCCTCGTTGAGTTCGTGGAGCACACAGCCGGGGACACCATCAGGTCCCATGGATGCTGTGTTTTTTGCTTTGGAGAGAGCAGTTCTCACTTGGGCGTTGGAGATGTTTGGGGGGCTGCAATCGCTTGGTATAGATATCTCTCCTTTTGGGGGGGAGAGTGATAATCTGATGTTGGTGGTCATGGATTCTCTTTGTGAGGTATTTATGTGGCCTTTCCAGTTGGTGCGGGTGTTTGGAGAGGTATATACCAAACAATATCCAAGCTCCTCACACTAATAACCTTATTTCAAACATAGAGAAAATTCCTAATATTTTTTAAAAAATCCATGAGGATCTTACGATAAAAATAATAATCTTGATAATTACAAAACTGACAAGTATTTAAAGAAAAATGCTACTAATAAACATAATGATCAACAGATGTCTATCTCTAAAATAAGCTTTAAAAAAGTGAAAAATGGTAAAGATCCAGGGTTAGGTGGTTTAAGTATGGAATTATATAGTTTGCTTCTGTTAAATATTTTAGAATTATTGAGTGACATTTTCAGGATAATCCACAGTGACAAAATAATTCCTCCCTCATGGAAATTTTCTGTAATCTCACCTATACTTAAATAAGGAAAGGATAATAAGTTAATTTCCTCATGTATACCTAGTTCATTATTAAATGTAAACTATAAAATATTTAATTCCATCTTTGCTACAAGATTAAGAGATTTAGTAGATTAATTGATAAAGATCAAACAGGATTTATATTCACTAGATTAACATATGATAATGTAAAAAGGGTAGTAACTACTGTATCTTAGATTTAGCAAAAGGAATGAAGATGAAATTAGCCCTAATTTGCTTAGATATCAAGACAGTTTTTGGTTTTGTAGACTGGAACTACTTGTTTAAAACTTTAGAAGCATTTGCATTTTAAGAACAATTTACTAGAATATCAAATAACCTGTATAGAGACTTCAAAGTATATATTAAAATTGGATCTTACATTTCTCAATGAGTCACTTTAAAAAAGGCACAAACTAAGGGTGTCCCTTGTTCCCCCTACTATTTGCATTAGTTATCAAACCCTTAGATAATAGTATAAGAAGCAATGAAAAAAAATGATGGATTCTCACTTTATAAGGATTGTCAATCTAAAATACACCTTTTTGCAGATGATATGTTACTAACTATAGGAAATTTAAATTATTCAGTTAAAGAAATTGAAAAGTTTCAAGAAGTATCACTCATGAAAATTAATAAAACTGAAACTTTATTGTTAAATGAACTACTAGATAGTAAGTTTAATTATATATAAATATAATTGTGAAGGAAAAGAACTAAAATCTTTACAAATAAAAATCTAGCAAGATGTGAGTAAGATTATTAATAATAATTTTGAAAAAATAATTGAAGAATTGTTACTTATTAAAAGATATAATTATTTTTTTTTAATGTTGAGGATAGTTTAGTTACTCATTAAAATTATATTACCGAAGATTATATAGCTAGATGATAGATAGATAGATAGATAGATAGATAGATAGATAGATAGATAGATAGATATAGGATTCAATAGCTTTAATACCTGACAAAAAAGCTTTTGAACATAAATGAAAAAATGTCAGCTTCATTCTTATGGTGTCCTAAAAAGCTGAAAATTGCTTACAAAAATCATATAAGATTATGGGAATACTGTGGTAGTAGCTTGCCAGATGTAGACTCTTATTCTATTGCTGCAAATTTTAACTCTATTATACTTTGAATAGACTCAGTCTATAATAGTCAATGAAGAAAACATTCAGGAGCAGATTATACTAAATTATTATAAGTTTATCAAATATGATAAAATAGAAATATATAGCAATCCTTTCATCTGGTTAACAAAATTTACCTTAGAAAGAAACTTCTTTCAATACTTAAGACTCTGCATATATAAAATCAGTTCTTAAAACAGTTAAGAAACATGTTTTTAAAACTCTATTAATATCAAAATGGAAATATGTGTGCTTTCCCATTGCACACTACTCTAGAATTAAGGAAGCTCAGAACAATGTTTAATTAATTTATTAAAAATGAATAGATTAGTATTATGGTCTGATTGCTTTGAAAAAGGAAAAGCTACTTAGCCAGAATATTTAGTGAACTATTATAAGCTGGATGAATCTGTTAGCAAGTTAATATTATCCATCATAAGAAATTAAATGAATTTGTAGATAACAGGAGTGAAGAGGAACAGAAAACCATCCCCCCATTATATGAATATATGAATGATATAATTGAAGGTAAATTGACCTACAAAGGAAACTTGCCCAAATTATGTAAGTTAATTATAAATGAAAATAATAATAATTTTATTTATTTTTTATTTATATATTGACATTTGATTATCAGGAAAGTCTAACTGGGTAGAAGCCTGTTTTCAGTGTGGGCCTGGAGATTAAAGCTCCAAATTATTACAAAACATTTTAAGAACAATAATTTTACAATCTTCAAAAATAAAACAAAAATATCTGCAGTTTAAATAATTATAACAAATTAGAGATAATATAAAACATTGGTTAATTTTGATGCAAAATTCTGGAACTTTTTAAATAGTAGTTGTTTGATTGACTCAATATTTGATAAGAATAAAACTTTGTTACTTAAGTCACTTAGTCAAACTTCAAGTTTATACTGGAAAGTTTTTATGTGGAAATATATACATAGAATGTTTGTTGCTCCCTATAAAATCTCTAAGTTTAGTAAAATGTCTTCTTTGGTTTGTTCGAGATGTAGTAAGGTTGTAAACGCTGATTGGATGCACATGTTTATGGAGTGAGAGTAATTATATGTATAAGAAACAAGTATATTTTTAAGGGGTTATAGTCTGATAATTGTTTTTTAACTAGATTAATAATGCTAATGAATTTTCCACTTCCTTTACCTGTAAAAGCCAAACAACAAACATTCTACTGGAGTCTACTGGCAGTAGCTAGAAAAGTTATTACAAAAAAATTGGAAATTGAATGCAGTTCATACATTCAAAGATTTTTTTAATTTAACAGCAATACTATGTAAAACTGAAAAAGAAGTGATCAGAATAAGATCTGCAAATCATACTAAGACTTTTAGTTGTTGAGATAGCCTTACAATGTTGCTATGTAAATACCAGTGCTCTTAATATGTTAATTGTATTCCTCACATTGTATAACAGCATGGGATGTTGATTGTTTTCGTTTCTGTGTATGTATTGTAAATATGTTAAATTAATAAAAATGTTCTTAAAAAATGATTGAAACTGCAAATCACTCTAAGAACTGTAGACAAAAAAACTTGTCTTCCAACAGTATATAAGTTATATAATGAAAGTGATGCAGATGCAGTTTATAATCAGTTAAAAATTCAATCATGGCAACAGAAAAAAAAACAACAAAAGAAAGTCATATGTACAAAAGTCCATCTATTGTCAAACAAAACCATAATATAGTGCTGTAAAAATGGATATAATTTAAGTATCATGTGGTTAGATTACAAATAAGCATTCAAGAGCATCCCATATTCAATAATTATGGTCTACTAACAGTTGTATATGATACACTGCACATTGATCAACAACATAGCAGTGGCTTTGAAACAGTGGCAAATCACTTTACAAATGAGTCATAATAAAGGACAAATTATTATCCCAGGGATATAAATCCCAAGGGGTTATTCTTTGTCACCACTGCTGTTTTGCCATGTCCTTAACTCAATAAGCTATTTATTTTTTTATGGATGATTTAAAATTGTATATCTTATCAGACATGTACCTGAAAGTATCCTTACAAATACTTAAAACTTTCACAGAAATTACATTTGGTCTTATGAATGTGCAAATATAACCATTATAACAGAAAAGCTGAATCATCAAGAAAATATCAGCTATCAACCTGGGAAATGAATGTGATATAAAGGAACTTGAAAAGGAGGGTGTGTATAAATGTTTGGGAACAGAAGAATGGTCAGCAATAAAACAGGAACAAATGAGAATAAAGTTAAGTACGAAATGCTTTAGATGACTAAAGCTAATATTGAAAACTGATCTGTAAACATAAAATTCAAGCTATAAAATAGCTTGCTCTTCCTGTTGTAAGTTACAGCTTTGATGTGATTGAGTGGCCCCAAAAAGCACTGACTCAGCTGGAGAAGGCAACAAATAAAATGGTTCATGCTTATCAAACAATATATAAAAACAGAGCAAAGCAAGAGTATATATCCTTCATTCTGTGGGAGGTAAGGATCTCATTGAAACTGACTTTACGGCTAGTGCTGTAGTCATGGGATTGCATACATATTTGTTGGCAACATCAGATCCAGACATAGGGGCAGTTTGAAATCGTAAAGAACACTTGTCTAAAATGATATTTTACTCAGATTAACAGAAGTATTTCAGAAGGGAGTGAAAAAGGAAATCAAACCAAAAGAGAGAAAAACATCAGGAGGCAACAGAAAGTGGCAAAAAGCAAAATAAGGGATGTAAAGATCTGAACTAAAGGGAAAAGAGTACAGACAACTCCTAGAACAATCCCATGTTAATCAAGATTTAATGCATGAATGGTTAAGTAGAGGTGAATTTAAACCAAAAAATAAAAGCATAGTAATGTCATTGGCAGCTTGGGATAGCAGACTACATACATATTGGTTTATAAAATGTATTAAAAGGTGGGAGATGCAAACAAATTTAGGTTCTGTAGTAAAGAACTAGGGACATCTTGTTGCTAGTTGTGATATACTCATGTCTGAAACCCTGTATACTGAAAGGCACAATAGTGTGGCAAGACTGTTCCACTGAGATTGAGCAAGCACTATAACAAATACAAATAGCTAATAAGCACTGGAAAAATGAACTACAAACAATTACTTAGGATAAAGTCCTGATCACATGAGATAATTCAATACCAATGGATAAAAAAGTAGAAGTACGTAAACTAAAAGTAGCATTAATCTTTGAAGTTATTACACCTAGCAGTTACAGTGTCCTGTGAAATGAGAGATATAAAGTCATAAAATACCAGGATATACAAACAGAAAGTAGAGCAATATGGAATAAAGGCACATATATAGTTCCCATAGTGGCATGAGCAACAGGCAAATAAAAATAATTGTAATCGTACTTAAACATGCCACCAATACAGGTAAGAATATATTTGCTGCAGAAGGAGGCAGTTCTGTGTACATTGTAGGTACTTAGAGGAATACTCTTGGCAAACAGCAAAGATTAAAGTAATATTAATTTAACTTTAATTCTACTTGGAGTCAAGAATGTATTTATCCCTGTCAGGGTATTAGAAACTCAAAGCACCAATAAAATTAAAAAAAGGGAATCATCCTCATACAGCTTCACCACTTGTCCCCAGCAAATTGTAGAATCATTTCCCGGGTCTGTCTCTCCGTCATCTGCACCAGCATGTCATTGTCTATGCTTCCTTTTGCTATCATCCTTTTATTCCATTATTCTTTATTTCTAAGACATTTGCAGAAACTATGGTCTTGTACTTCTGCCTTATTTACTGCTGTTTCTCATATTTTCTAAAGAAAGAGTGGGAGATTTTCCCTACTGCTCTGACCAAATTTTCTTAGACAGTCTGCATACCACCTTGGTTTTCCCCTAGAAAGAGAAAATGGGCATAGTATCATTAACCTGGACAGCAAAATATATATTTGGTATTTTTTTTTCATTAAAGCATCTTTGGTTTTATTCAAATTGTGCAGGTGTTACTCTTCTCCACAAGCATATCATTTTTTTTTATTTTGACTGTTACTTCAGTCAAGTTCCATTCTTATTCTTATTACATTTATTAGATGTTTTTGCTGCTATGACATAGGTTCATAGGTAGGTACTAGGCTATCTGCCCAAAGGCATTTATAAGCCTAGCCAAAATGTGTTGGCTTTCGCCGGCCCCTTAGATTAGTTCCCTGTCCCTCTGTCCAGCAGAGCCATTTTTCTTGTTAACATGTATATATTGTATATATTTATTTTCTGTTTATTTGTTCATGTCTGATTCAATCTATGTAGCTGCTTATGCGATATTTGTATGTATTAGTCTGTTTTATGAGTTCATTATTGTTACTTATCATGTTGAACGGTGCTGTATCTTGTTTGCTCTAATGTATTATTGTAGTCTTACACAACAAATCAAAATATTATGTACATAAAGGAAAATGACTGAACATGAAATTTAAAGGATTTCATTCTTCTTACATTCAAAATGTCATCAAAGCTACAACTTAATTAAGCACAGCTTTAAATAAATTTAATAGTTACATGATTTTGAAACAGAAAATCAGAGCAATGAAGGTAGAATGACATGAACTGAATAACCTGATTAAAGGCTCTTGCCACACACACACACACACACACACACGCACACACACACACACACACACACACACACATATATATATATATATATATATATATATATATATATATATATATATATATATATATATATAAAGCCATTATAAAACATTGTGAAAACTTATAAAAAATACTTGTATCAATTCAGTGCACAGGCAATATCTTCAGGTAAAATTTATTTGCCCTTTCATTTCATTAACTCATTGCTTCCTGTAAGAGTACTGTCAATGGGAAAACAGAGATGCTGTGTATCCTGGAAGAGTATGCTTGTATTTATAGGACGCTTCCCTATACTACTGGAACAAGTATACTCATCACTGTTTTCAAAATCTAATGTCTGAAGTACTGGTAAAGGTATGTAAATAGAACTAAGGCAGCAAATTGGGATCTACAAGCACCCAGTATTTGTGAAACACGCATAGTGAATTGATCAATACAGGATGTACAGTGATGGGGTTATTGACCATGTGCAAAATGTTATGAAAATATGACATTTCCATGCTTGCATTAATAATGCAAAAACAGTGTGATACTGTCATGTTGGGAGTGGTACACACAAGTAGTGAATGTTAGAAAAGATGATATTAAAACATGGTGGATAATGAGGAAAATATTCTACGATATAAATGGATTTTTGGTAAAGCAGTCATGACTATTACCTATATTTTCATAACTGCATTAGTTTCATAAATTTCATAAAGATTGTGTGACCTACAGTTGAACAAATGGTGCCATCTTTGACAAAACATTAAGGCACAAAATGCTGCCTCTGATGCTTGCCATTTAACACAAATGGCTTTGTAGATTAATATTGAATTACTATATTGTGAAAATATATGCTTAATTTTCATAGATTTGGGAATATCACAAAACAACAGTATGCTATCCTCTCTTGTCATATATCATTGGAAAGCTCTTGAACATGTGAGCAATTCTCCCTCTGATAGCATGGATCTGTTTTGCACACTTAGAGAGATATAACTCATTGTTTGACCATAACACTTGTATTTTTGGCAAACAAAATATATATAAATCAGCATCTACAGACAGATCTCCAATACCAACACCATATATAGCCCATTGTCAACCAAAGAACAATCTAAAATCAGCATCTACAGACAGATCTCCAATACCAACACCATATATAGCCCATTGTCAACCAAAGAACTTTCATATTTTGCATTTTTTGTAAAGCTTATCTGATAAATCTTATCAGTTACCATTTTTTGTAACTCACATCATTTATCAGATATTATAAACCTAATGAAGTGTGTTTTCAGTAGAGGATTTTGGAGAAAAGATATCAGGAAGCAAGTGGTTTTCTGGTTTGAAAACCTCAGGAAACAAAAGTGTTAATTAGTCTCCTGCTGTTTAGAACTGAATTTGTTAATGTTATCTCTTTAACCTCCAACATATTATTGTAATTCTCATTTTAGAGTTGATCCTAAAAAGATCAGCTCTAAGTAACTAGAACTTAGTGAAGTTGATACAGTGCTGTGTTTATATAATGCATTATTCTTCTTCTTCTTTCGGCTGCTCCCATTAGGGGTCACCACAGCAGATCAACTGTTTCCATTTCTTCCTGTCCTCTGCATCTTGCTCTGTCACACCAACAACCTGCATGTCCTCTCTCACCGCATCCATAAACCTTATCTTAGGCCTTCCTCTTTTCCTGTTACCTGGCAGCTTCATCCTTAGCATCTTTTTTCCCAATATACTCTGCATCCCTCTCAGCACATGTCTAAATCAACGTAATCTTGCCTCTCTGAATTTGTCTCCAAACTTTCCAACCTGGGCTGACCCTCTAATATACTTATTCCTAATCCTGTCCATCCTCATCACACCCAGTGCAAATCTTAACATCTTCAACTCTGCCACATCAAGCTCTGACTCCTGCCTTTTTGTCAATGCCACTGTCTCCAACCCATATAACATAGCTGGTCTCATTACCCTCTTGTAGACCTTCCCTTTCACTCTTACTGGTACTCGTCTGTCACAAATCACTCCTGACACTCTTTTCCACCCACTCCATCCTGCCTGTACTCTCTTCTTCACCTTTCTTCCACACTCACCATTACTCTGAACTGTTGATCCCAAGTATTTAAACTCATCCACCTTCGCCACCTCTACTCCCTGCATCCTCACCATTCCTCTGTCCTCCCTCTCATTCACACATACATATTCTGTCTTAGTCCTGCTGACCTTCATTCCTCTTCTCTCTAGAGCATATCTCCACCTCTCCAGGGTCTCCTCCGCCTGTTACCTACTCTCACTACAGATCACAATGTCATCTGCAAACATTATAGTCCATGGGGACTCCTGTCTGATCTCGTCTGTTAACCTGTCCATCACCATTACAAATAAGAAAGGGCTCAGAGCTGATCCTTGATGTAATCCCACCTCCACCTTAAATGCATCTGTCACTCCCACCGCAGACATCACCGCTGTCACACTACCCTCGTACATATCCTGTACCACTCTTATATACTTCTCTGACACTCTCGACTTACTCATACAATATCACAACTCCTCTCTAGGCATCCTGTCATATGCTTTCTCTAAGTCCACAAAGACACAATGCAACTCCTTCCGACCTTCTCTGTACTTCTCCATCAACACTCTCAGAGCAAACATTGCATCTGTAGTGCTCTTTCCTGGCATGAAACCATACTGCTGATCACTAATCACCAGCTCCCTTCTCAAACTAGCTTCCACTACTCTTTCCCATAACTTCACACTGTGACTGATCAATTTAATCCCTCTGTAGTTACTACAGCTCTGCACATCACCTTTATTCTTAAAAATCGGTACCAAAACACTTTTTCTCCATTCCTCAGGCATCCTCTCACTTTCCAAGATTTCATTAAACAATCTAGTTAAAAACTCCACTGCCATTTCACCTAAACACATCCATGCTTCCACAGGTATGTCATCTGGACCAACAGCCTTTCTGTTCTTCATCCTCTTCATAGCTATCCTTACTTCCTCTTTGCTAATCCACTGCATTTCATGATTCACTATCCGCACATCATCCAACCTTCTCTCCCTCTCATTCTCTTCATTCATCAGCCCCTCAAAGTACTCTTTCCATCTGCTCAACACACTCTCCTCGCGTGTGAGTACATTTCCCTCATTATCCTTTATCACCCTTACCTGCTGCACATCTTTACTAGTTCGGTCCCTCTGTCTATATAATGCATTATTCATATTTTTTTTCTTAAAGGTATAGAGGAGTGCTGATAAATCTGCTGTGAGAGTCTCCATGTCTTTTTCCCACATAGAAGCTCTTGCAGCTTGCATGCCTAGTCATGTGAAATATACCAATATTCTTACATGAGTAGTGAACCTTAACTCCAATAGTTCTGTTCAAATGTAAACATTTCAACATAGGACCAATATTTATATATTGGCACTATTTAAATGTACCACACTGGTATGTTCCCTTTTTGTCTCTTTTCAACTCATTTTTTTTAATTCTTGTTTCTTTTGTAGGCAAAAAGTCAAAACTGGGAACTGTACCTATTACTTCAGTCAAATCAGGATTACCAAGAATAACTTTCTAATTATTGCTATATGCCTTTACTGTCCTCAGTCAAACAGACTGTAAAATTCTTCTTAAAATGTTTGTTACATTGAGAATTCACATTGGCTTAAAGACCTTTCAACAAAATGGGAGGAAACTCAGTGTCCCTTTTAGCAAAAACCTCAGCAGCTATGTTCAATAATTTACTTTGCTATAACCTATGTCATCAAATAAATCAGTTGTTGTTGTTATTGTTGTGTCTTTCGGCTTTTCCCGGTTAGGGGTCGCCACAGAGGAAACTCTGATCCGCTAATGATTGGCAGTAGATTTTTACGTGCCAAGTTGCCAGCTCTGATGCACAATCTTTAACGAAGGTATGCACATTCACGCATGTCTCCACACAGAAGATGCTGTAGCTGAGAATCGAACAGGACAACGTCTTACTGTGAGGCGACAACGCTACCGCAGCACCACCACCGCAGTTATCAAATAAATCAGTTAAAGTTGTCAAATCATCTTCAAATATTGTTTTTCTGTGAACATTCTGTAAGCTCAAACAAATCCTTCCCCACACTGTTATATTTTATATATGTTAGATGCTGATTGTGAAAAAGTTAGCAATTACTGAAAAAGTGGGCTTACAGTTTAATCCACTGCTGAATGTATGATTAGTAGAGCCCCATGTAAGGAACAGTAAGGTCCAAAAAATTAACATCTTCTTGACAACTGCCACTTAACATAAAATGTAGGGACCCCATACACGTGTTAGGTTATAATAAAACAAAAATGCAAATGTGTAAAGAACCCCCTTTCAAATAAAATCAAGTCATCTATGTATCTATTATAAAATAATGCATATGAAGACAACAGATAATTGTATTACATTTCCTTTTCTCACCACGCCAGTAAAATATTAGCAAAAACTGAAGCAGCAATAGCACCCATAGCTATTCCTATGATTTTAAAATAAAAACTATTGCTAAAGACAAAGAAATTATTAGTAAGCAAAAAGTCTAATAAAGGACACATTGTGTTAATCCTCGTGTTACTGTTCTTGGACTCACAACTAAGAAAGGCCCTCTAATACTTTACACCCAACTCATGTGAGATGGAAGTGAATAATGAAGTCATATCAACTGCAAATAACATTCATTCCTGCCCTTCAAATCTATATTCTTTAAGTAAATCTAAAAATGTCCAAACATCTTTGATGTAAGACAAGGGTTGCCAGATTTGAACAGGTAAGGGAAAAAAAGGTCTTTCATGCAGAACAGCAGGCAGTTCTGCATTAAACAGAAGTAGTGTCACTTTGCAATTTTTGATTGGCTCATATGCTGGTGGACGAGCCAATCAAAAAACTGCACAGCAGAGCCTCTACTGTTCAATGTGGAATAGCCTGCTGTTCCGCATTGAATAGAAGTGGCCCCCCTTTGTGATTTATGATTGGCACGTATGCTGGTATACGAGCCAGTCACAAAATCACAAAATCACAAAGTGGAGGCTGTTTCGCCTGGATTTTAATTGGCAGTGCAGGACTTGGGATTGGACTGCTGATCTCAGGACAGTTCCGCTCAAGTAGGGACATCTAGCAACCCTGTGTAAGACACAGGCTGGGATTCAGAAACATGCTCATTGTGACGTTTTTTATCATCTGAGTGCAATGTGTCTCTGAGTTCATAATCAATTTACAGTGCAAAAACTCAGAGCTCAAGTAGCAGCTGATTAACAAACGCACCTGTGTGCACATCAGGGACTTGGAGACTGAAAGCTAACCACAGTAAAGGGTATGTAACACGATGAGTGTAACTGCCGAACATAGTGAGTATATGTGCCTCAGCATATTCACACTCACAGAGCAGCAGCAAGACAAGAAAATCAGCTATTTGACTTAACGGGCGTACATCACACTTTAAGTATATTTTTTGACTAGGTGAAGGGGTGGAAATGGTAATATAGCACAGCAGGAGAAAGCAAGTGGGGAGGCGTGTAAGGGAAGCAAGAAAGGAATTAATGGGATTAGTAAGGGAAAGGAAGTTTTAATATATTTTGTGGAACAACTGCCCAGTTTCTCTTTTCAAAGAAGGTAAGGTGAGGGAGGATGCAAGGAAGGGTGAAGATATGTTAAGAGAATAAGGGTAGTAGCAGGGGAAAATACATAAACACATAACACAGAATAGGCTGAAGGGAGGGTAGGTGCAGCACACTGATGAAGGTGGATGACATTGAAGTTTCAGACAGAAAAAAGATAACAGTAGTGATGGGGAGGTTTGGGCAAGGAAACAAAAGTGAGAATACTGGGATGGGAGATAAAGTGGACACGGTGCTCTATATGACTCTGCCTATGACATACCTAGTGGGAGTTCACTCACTATCTTGGGCTGTCTTATCACTGGGTCCTGGCTCAGTTGGAGCTGCCAGTGGTGGGCAGGGATGTGACCCTGTAAGCTGCAAGAAGAATCTTTCCAAGTGGCCAATGCAGGCTTCATTGTGCTGGTCTACTAGCTCCCCTGCCACTTCTCTCTTCTGCTAGCTGTCTCTGGGTGACATATCTATCACCTTTAGCAGTGCCATCAATGGGATCAACAGTGCTGCTGGCCAGCGAAGATCCACCAGGGTTAGAGGAGGATGGCCTATCAGCTGACGTCATGGAAATCAAGTGGCCACAACTGGCACAGCCAAGTGTTTCTAGTGATGTCCGTCTGTGGGGGCTGGAGGTATATGGTGGAGCCACTGGCACTTCCATAGCAGCTGCTATACAGAAATGTAAAACAAAATGAGAGAAATATTATAACAAACAGATCAAAATAAATAAAAATTGAAAGTGACAAAGATGGAGGTAGCATTTAAACCTGATGGGGGTTGGGGTTGGCATAATGGTTAAACCATTTAGCTCATAGTCACATCACAAGATGCAGGATTTGATTCTCACCTTTGAAAGGGAAATTGGCTAGGTTTAAAATAGTCCACCAGAGCAGCTAGCCTAGTACTTATCTATGAACCGATGAATAATTAAGCCACAACAACTACATCACCCATAACTTAAAAAACAGCAATATGAGATGCACAACTGAGTGATGCCAATCCAGTGATATTTGCATACATATGCTATCTAATTATACTCAACAGATGAAATAATTAAGGTTATACTAACTGAGCTACCAATGACTGTTTGGTGTAACATACCTGTGAAGTACTAAAATCATGTAATTATCTTAGAATATGTCCCACTGCCTTTTACTATGAATCACTTGAGATACAACTGATATATTAACAAAACCATAAATTGCAACTGGTGACAGTACATGTATTATTTGGATATGTAAAGTGCTATACAGTATCTAAGACACATCACTGGCCATTAATAAAGGTAAAGCACAAAACATTATCTATAGGTAACCTGTCTAACATGTAGGTAGGTAGTGTTTTGAGAAATTAGCATACTTTAAAAACACTGGGGAAGGAATAAATACACTTTTAACTATATGATAGGTGATGGGTGCACTCACTCTTACACTTGGGAAGGCGGGCTGTTTTTGGGAGCGAGAGGCTATTCTTTCGAATTGCCTCCTGGGTTGAAGATAAAAGAGAGAATTACAATATAATACAATTAATATACATTCTACACTGCAGGATAGAGAAAAATGATACAATCAAAAGGCATAATACTTTGAATACATCTCAGGCACCCTCACTCTGACCTCTACTTTCCATTAGCTAAGAAGGTTTAGATGGCACCTCCACAGTTCATTATAGTAGTGATTTACCTGCTCACCACAATAAGATATGCCTGTGGCTTTAATAACAGCCCTGACAAGATAATGCCAGGCATCCACTTTATGCAGGAAACCCTCAGTGGAATTTCCAAGAAGGTGCTCCCAGTGTTCTCTGTGTAGCAAAACAAATAAATAAATAAAGAAAAAGAGAAGATCTTAGACTTCTAAAGAATAATCAAGGCACCCTGCCTGAAACAGTGCCTCTGGAAGCCATGGTTATACTGGAGTTCTTATACAAGAGAATCATGGCTAGCATCTCACAGTCACATCTGTTGCACATTCAGAGAATCCCCATGCAACAAAGGACAACTTAGTATAGCAGTCTGTGGCAGGGTGAGGTGTGGCCTGTGCCATTATAACTATGCAGTAAATGTGAATAAAAGGTGTAAGATATGGCAGAAAATGCTATGCTGAATACTACGGTGTTAAACTATTTGATCGACATTGCACTTTAGCACCTCCACAGTTCACAAACTTACATAAAATGCAAAGACTGCCTTTCTGACATTAACCCATCTATACATGCAAGTGTTCATGTGGGTGCAAGATGGTATGTAAGCCAGAATGCAATACTTTGTCTTCAGCCAAGACATGTTGAATCTGCAATTCAGAAACATTCATGAGCTGAGCTCTTACTTGCATAACCATCATGGCCCCAAAAGCAAGTGATATAAACACTGGTGGCTGCTTAAATGCTAATTACACTACCGAAAATGATGTAGACCACTGACTGAACATTAGATGCACCTGTGTGAAGCTGAAAAAAAGGAGAAGGGCAGCAGTACAACTGTTTGGCATTGGTTGTGTGTTTTTCTTACATTGCTTTTGTTTCAGTTTAAATCAAGTATTCCTTGTGCAACAGCTGTGGGAAAAAACTTTTCAGTGGGTGATACAGATTTGGTAAAAGGATAGACTACATGGGGAAAGCAAGAAGATGTTATACAACTAATGAGAAAGGTAAGAAGAGGCGCACTGCAAAGGAATGCAGTAAGGCAGCATTTAGAGTTGCCCAACAAAATGTTGGGATATGCTTAGACATACAGAACTGTGTATGTAGCATGTTGGTATCCGCTGCTGTAGTCTAACTGCTGGCTAGTGAACATAACAATGTGGAACATATTGGGGGGATATGCTTAACCACTGTCAATGATCAAGTATCAGCACACCTGATGTGTTTTTTTACCCTTATATGCTGGAGAGTTCTATACTGGGTTGAGTGCTGTGGAGACAAGCACAGTTAACACAGTTGCAGTTATATCAGTTAACATACTTAGCAAGTCAGGTCATAATGCCTGCTAGCAGGCATTTTAGTGCTTTAGCTTAAAGTGACAGCCATTTTATGTTGTGGTAGCTGTGATTGTTTGCATGGGAAGCATAGCAGTTATATAACTGAGGGTTACCTGTGCCATTGATATTGTTGTACTGTATAGTAGTGGGTAAGCTGTTTGGAGGGGGGCTGTGGGTGAGTGGGCCTGTGGTATATAGTAGGGTATGAAAGTATAGCAAACTGTTCTGGGTAAATATTAACATGAGCAGGACATAGACTGGGTTGTACACTACAGATAATGTAATTTGACAAACATTCCTTAATGACATATTTTCATTTTCAACACACAGCACCATGTCTAGTGAAGGAAAGAGACAAAAATACAACTTCTCCCATGCAGAACATGAAGACTTGTTGCAGGCCATCTGTGTCCATGGTCAGTGGCTGTTTGGCCAGGAGAATGCTGACTGGCCCCATCATGACTGTACTTGGTAGGATATCAGGTATTAATGCTGCCAGTGGCCAGGACCAAACATATGAGTAGGTCACAGAGTCTCTTTCATGAGTCATGATGCATAAAATTGTGCTACCTGGCTTGGAAGAGAGTGGGTTGTTGGTCAGAACATCACTGTTGGAGTTTCTTAATAAGGCAAGGCAGACTAGCAACCAAAAAGACAAACCAAAAAGACAGGATATCTGACAGTACAGGCAAAGTTCTTAACGTAAAAAAGTTTATTGTCAAAACTCCACACATTTTCGTCACCCTGAATAGGATAACTTCTTCAGAAAATACAAAAACGGCTACAAAGTAACCACTTTTAAAAAGCCTGGTGCCTGGTATCATGTGATAGCAATGGCCAATCAGTTAACCCTAAAAGAATATAGGGCAAAAATTTATTGAACAGTAAAAGTGTCAGCTAAACCATTAAAATAATTGAATTAACATTAAAAACATTTTTCCAAAAAGCATAACTATTTAAGTAAAACTAAATATACACAGTAAACAAATCACTAGTGAATGCGAGTTTTGTACATAACCACCCATAAAGATAACTCGTACATAAAAAACGTACATAGAAAACAAGTGCTGTTTAAAGTGAATAAATGCTTACTGATACAAATTATTATGCACAGCCTAGAATAAACAGTATGTTAGTGTAGACCAATAAACATCTATAATCACATGTTAATGTATGTAAACAAATAATGACATATTTTTTAAACATATATTCTAAAAAGCCAAAGGTGCTGGTGTCAAACGGCCTTGAACAAAATACTTCACTGGTAACCACCAACAGATTTGTATAATGGAAGGAAACCTTTCACAAAGTCACTCCAACCAACCAGACTTCCAGAAATTCCAAGTAGAAATCACCACGCTAATACTAGCAATGTGGAGCAATAAATCCTTTAATACACAGTGAGCGCTTTCGCCATGCGGCTTCTTCAGACTGTTATACAATAATAAAAATTCTAACAGTTACATATATAACACATACCCTCACCCCATTGGTTTAAAAAACTCATCACATGCATTCAAAATGTAAAGCAATTAATTTTGTCAACAAAGCACTCATGCAGAGCTAGCCGCTTCGTATTTGCAGAAAAGGTAATCACCAATTCTATAAAAACATCCTATAAAAACATCTTATAAAAACATCATTTCACCATAGCAGCAGCAAAACAAAGGGCGAAGTAAATGCGACAAACCATCAATAAAAACATTCAAATAAACTGCAGCATTGTCCTATTTAAATAGGAGCAACAAA
The DNA here is from genome assembly GCF_019279795.1 of Protopterus annectens. Taxonomy (NCBI): domain Eukaryota; kingdom Metazoa; phylum Chordata; order Ceratodontiformes; family Protopteridae; genus Protopterus; species Protopterus annectens. The sequence goes on along the minus strand of NC_056730.1, from coordinate 74,183,124 downwards.
TAAACAGTGTGAAGACATGTAACAAAAGTTGACTCCGTATTGAATTAACCTACACTAAACATTGGATGTGTGTGTATGAATGAATTAATCCTATACTTACTCAAGCATGAACATCCAACCCTTAAAAATCCTTAAAAAACCTTAAACGTTGTAAGGAAAGCTACTTCTTCCTTTTAGCAACAGCTGCACTCTTAACACGCTAAACCGCGTCGCTCAGTGGTACGTCGTCAACTTTCCCTTAAAGGGGACGACGTTCTGGATTCTCGCATACTAACAGCAGGTTCTAAGGTTGATACCTCAACTACGAACGGAGATTTACGAACATTTATACGTGACTATTTAAAACGCATAACTATCTAAAAAACACACTAACATAATGATTAGCAATTACTTAAAAAAGGGTATTTTAAGAAATATCTATACTTCCTGCTAAAAAACAACTAGTCCATAGGTTGTCAACACATCTAAACATTAAACATCCAACTACATGGCTTCTGTAAAACCTCGACTAGGACCACCTAGGGTTAGATCAAAAAATGGAACGTATACATTACCATCGACCCAGGCATAGCCTACACTCTTACCGTGCGCTAAATACTAATGTGCGCTTGTATTGCAGCTGAAGGAATCGCTTGCAATTGCATAGCCACACATCCTTCGACCAAGACCAGTCATAAATCGACAAATGGTCAAATCATACTCTATTACATCTGACCATACAGTGGGTCATTATACGTAATACCCATCAACTGGGCAAGAAGATGTTATACAACTAATGAGAAAGGTAAGAAGAGGCGCACTGCAAAGGAATGCAGTAAGGCAGCATTTAGAGTTGCCCAACAAAATGTTGGGATATGCTTAGACATACAGAACTGTGTATGTAGCATGTTGGTATCCGCTGCTGTAGTCTAACTGCTGGCTAGTGAACATAACAATGTGGAACATATTGGGGATATGCTTAACCACTGTCAATGATCAAGTATCAGCACACCTGATGTGTTTTTACCCTTATATGCTGGAGAGTTCTATACTGGGTTGAGTGCTGTGGAGACAAGCACAGTTAACACAGTTGCAGTTATATCAGTTAACATACTTAGCAAGTCAGGGTCATAATGCCTGCTAGCAGGCATTTTAGTGCTTTAGCTTAAAGTGACAGCCATTTTATGTTGTGGTAGCTGTGATTGTTTGCATGGGAAGCATAGCAGTTATATAACTGAGGGTTACCTGTGCCATTGATATTGTTGTACTGTATAGTAGTGGGTAAGCTGTTTGGAGGGCTGTGGGTGAGTGGGCCTGTGGTATATAGTAGGGTATGAAAGTATAGCAAACTGTTCTGGGTAAATATTAACATGAGCAGGACATAGACTGGGTTGTACACTACAGATAATGTAATTTGACAAACATTCCTTAATGACATATTTTCATTTTCAACACACAGCACCATGTCTAGTGAAGGAAAGAGACAAAAATACAACTTCTCCCATGCAGAACATGAAGACTTGTTGCAGGCCATCTGTGTCCATGGTCAGTGGCTGTTTGGCCAGGAGAATGCTGACTGGCCCCATCATGACTGTGCTTGGTAGGATATCAGGTATTAATGCTGCCAGTGGCCAGGACCAAACATATGAGTAGGTCACAGAGTCTCTTTCATGAGTCATGATGCATAAAATTGTGCTACCTGGCTTGGAAGAGAGTGGGTTGTTGGTCAGAACATCACTGTTGGAGTTTCTTAATAAGGCAAGGCAGACTAGCAACCAAAAAGACAAACCAAAAAGACAGGATATCCGACAGTACAGGCAAAGTTCTTAACGTAAAAAAGTTTATTGTCAAAACTCCACACATTTTCGTCACCCTGAATAGGATAACTTCTTCAGAAAATACAAAAACGGCTACAAAGTAACCACTTTTAAAAAGCCTGGTGCCTGGTATCATGTGATAGCAATGGCCAATCAGTTAACCCTAAAAGAATATAGGGCAAAAATTTATTGAACAGTAAAAGTGTCAGCTAAACCATTACAATAATTGAATTAACATTAAAAACATTTTTCCAAAAAGCATAACTATTTAAGTAAAACTAAATATACACAGTAAACAAATCACTAGTGAATGCGAGTTTTGTACATAACCACCCATAAAGATAACTCGTACATAAAAAACGTACATAGAAAACAAGTGCTGTTTAAAGTGAATAAATGCTTACTGATACAAATTATTACGCACAGCCTAGAATAAACAGCATGTTAGTGTAGACCAATAAACATCTATAATCACATGTTAATGTATGTAAACAAATAATGACATATTTTTTAAACATATATTCTGTTGACGTGATTTACATCAACTCATGAGAATGGTAAATTCATCTCATGCGACTTTTTAGTTTCAGTAGACAAGAAATGTTAGAGTTGTCATTCAGGCCGGGGTAAGAAAAAGCGTCCAAGGCTAATTGCCATTCAAGTTCACGTGCCTCAAGAAGCACTGAATTAGGGCCACCCCTAATGTCTGGTAATAGTTGGTCAATAGCTTGAAAGCAAAATGTATGACCATTGTTTAAAAAGATATGCTTGGCTAGGACATTTTCGCTTTTATTTTTAGCTATTGCATATGAATGCTCGTAGATTCTTTCGCGGAGCTTCCAGTCAGTTTTACCTATGTAAAACGCCGGGTAATTATTACAGCTTGCTAGATAAATTATGCCCTTAGATTCACAGTTCAATTTATATTTAATGACGTACCTACCATTATTACCTACCTCAAATGAACTGCCAGTCTTAATAAACTTACACATCCTGCATGCTCCGCATGTAAAAGTACCATTAAGTCTCATACTAGGTCTAGTATTTTTACTTTCAAGGAGGCTTTTCAAATTGGCCCCCCTTCTATAGACAACTTTAGGAAGCTGACCAATTCTATCCACTAAGATACTGTCCTTATATAAAAAGGACCAATTTTTATGTAAAATCAATTTCACCTGTTCACTATCATTATTGAAAGTAGTGATAAAGCACTGTAAGAAGCAGTCTGTTTAGTCTGGCAATTCATATCTTTTTTTGTACTACTAACCGACATGTCATTGTTAGTCAAAGATAACTGGAAGGTGTCAATTACAGTGGAGACTAAGGGAACCTTAAGTTGTGGCACTTGACTGACATCTATCAAAGGTAGTAGTGGTGTGATAACCCCTCTATGACGTTTACATTTAATCTCTATCATTAGTTCATCTATTAAAGAAGTAGGATAACCCCAGTTGTAGAACATATTCTTCAGCAGGTGAAATTCTGCTGTAAAATCATGTTCCGATGAACACATTCTTGCTGCCCTAATAAGTTGACCTTTAACTATAGATCGCTTCTGTGTATAAGGGTGGGTACTGGTGTAGTGCAAGAAGGAGTTACAATAGGAAGGTTTCCTGTAAATCTTGGAACAGAGTCTCTTGTTAACTACATCTTTAGTTAACATCCAAGTAATCTATACAAACAGGGTCAAATTTATAAGTAAACTTAAAAAATGTAGTAGTAGAATTAAAGTAATCAACAAGTTGTAAAGCTTTGTTCTCGTCACCTCTAAGAATAATGAAGATGTCTAAAAATCTAGTGTAGTACACTAAAGAGGCTTTAATTTCAGGTTTATCAAATATAAATGACTTTTCCCAATATGCCAGGAAGAGGTTTGCCAAACTGACCCCACACGGAGAACCCATGGCTACACCTTGTTTTTGCAGGAAATATTCTCCATTGAACATAAAAAATTATTGGTAAGGATAATATCGGTGAGTTCTATTACTAGGTCAATGTCCCCTGGTGGTGCATTTTTGTTTTTTAATGATAAGGCAATCCGTTCTACTGCCTCCGAGTGGGGGATGGAGGTGTATAAATCGACAACATCAACAGTTAAAAAATTGTCGTCTTGATTAAAATCTAAACTATTTAACTTCTGTAAAAAAGACCATGAGTCTTTGCATACCTGTAGTTCAGATTTAAGATACTTTTGTAATATTGAATCAACCAATTTCGCACAAGGATATGTCAAAGAGGCTCTACCATCAATAAGTGGCCTCATAGGAGGGTTAAACTTGTCCTTGTGTATTTTGGATATGCCAAACATAATTGGCGTTTTAGGATAAGGAATATTGATGTAATTAAATGTATCAAGATCTATTTTAGCTTCAATAAACAAGTCTCAAAAATAACTTCTAATTCTTGACTGTGCAATATTCAATTTGTTCACTGATGACTTAGTGTAAGTATCATTGTTTAACACTAAATCCATTTTATTGTTGTAGTCAGTAACATCAAATATTACTAAACCTCCTCCCTTATCTGGTTTAACAATAAATACTTGTAAAGATCTAAGAAATTTTAGTGCTTGCATTTGCTCGTAACTCGTATTGTTTTGCCTGTGAGTACCAATATGTACCCGTGTATGTGGTATGTGCCTAATATCAAGTTCGCACACATTCTCAAATAAGCTAAGGAGGGGGTGTAATGGAGGGTTAAACGTACTTGTTGGTTTAAAAGTACAGTTAGAAAAATCCATGTTACCTAAAAGGATGGATAAATTCAATTTCCTTACAAAGCATTTTAAATCAATTAAAGTTTTAGCAATATTAATGTTCTTACTCGGAACAAAGGTGTTACCCCTTGCCAGTAAGTCAATCAAAGAAGGCTCAATGGTAACGGAAGAGAAATTGTAGATGTTAAAGTCTCCACGTGTGTTGGTAAGAATTTCAGGTTTGGTGGCATGAGATAAACCCACTTCTGCTATCTCTTCCGTCGGTTGTTCCATGCTTTGTTCCTCTGATTCTGAGGGTGACGTGGTCGTGACGTTGACCTGGAATTCATATCCTTCTGAAAATTTGATACAGGCTGAATGTTGTTATTGACCTGACCATTAGACTGAATATTGTTAGATCGCAGTCTTTCACTGTATCTAACAGTATCAGCTATGTTAATGTTATTAACATCGTTATCAGTGTTAGTTGAAGAATGGTTAAGGTTATTGGCTGTACTAATGTCACTTGTAGGTATCACTGTATTGTTAACCTGCCAGATCTGTGCCATCTGTGGTTTAGGGTATGCTACACCGTTACTATAAGTTAAACGGTCGCGATTCATCTTTTTAATTTTATTGTTCTTTAATCTGTCAAGTAGTTGTTCAATGCTAGTGAAAACCCTACTATAGTCATATCTATACCTGTCAAAGTCTAGGTCTGCTTTAATATCCTTATCCAAGTCGTCAACCTCCTTTAAGATACTTTGAATTTGTAACGAATAGTGTTTGACCATTAGTTCCATTAATTGGAAACCTTCTTGGTCAAACAATGTTATAAGCTCTTTGTGGAACAAAGAATCTGGTATCAACCCGCTAGGGAATTGATGGTATCGAAGCCCTTTAGGTACCAGTTTCTCAACCAAACATTGTTTAAAATAAACTATTTTGAGCTGAAGTTTTTTTAGTTTGAGAAGTTTAATGTCAAACAGTTTCATTTTCTCAGAGATTAAATGTGTACTCACTTGTGGAGAAGTAGTATTCAGATCCGGTCGTTCCCGATTGTAAATTAAACTGGAAGAAAGTTTCACTGTATTATTCACCCAGTCAAGGAATGAAGGAATGCCAATAAGCTCTGTAATACCTGGATTGTTATCAGTTCCTGTTGCTGCAAAACTGGCTTTCAAACAAGGGAGTTGGCCTGGTGGTATCGAGGCCACACTAGATTGTGCTCCATTTACATAGGTTAAAGTAGGTCCAGGAAAATTTTGAATGCGTAAGTTTTGATGGTTCATACCATTTAAATTATTGTTAACAGCTGACACTTCACTCTGTCGTTTATCGACCAAATCGAGTCGAGAAGCAATGTTGTCTATGCACTGAGTAAGCATACTTAATAAAGCAGGTATGTCCATGGTGTCCAATTGTTGCGACGAAGCAAAAAGGTTCGGACTACCCGGGCTGTTGGAGGATCCTGTTGCCATGTTAAACAAACGAACAAGAAGGCAAGGCAGACTAGCAACCAAAAAGGCAAACCAAAAAGACATGATATTCGATTGTACAGGCAAAGTTCTTAACGTAAAAAAGTTTATTGTCAAAAGTCCACACGTTTTCGTCACCCTAAATATACATAGTAAAACTAAATATACATTTGTATCAGTAAGCATTTATTCACTTTAAACAGCACTCACTTGTTTTCTATGTACGTTTTTTATGTACGAGTTACCTTTATGGGTGGTTATGTACAAGTGAACTCGCATTCACTAGTGATTTTTTACTATGTATATTTAGTTTTACTTAAATAGTTATGCTTTTTGGAAAAATGTTTTTAATGTTAATTCAATTATTTTAATGGTTTAGCTGACACTTTTACTGTTCAATAAATATTCGCCCTATATTCTTTTAGGGTTAACTGATTGGCCATTGCTATCACATGATACCAGGCACCAGGCTTTTTAAAAGTGGTTACTTTGTAGCCGTTTTTGTATTTTCTGAAGAAGTTATCCTATTCAGGGTGACGAAAACGTGTGGAGTTTTGACAATAAACTTTTTTATGTTAAGAACTTTGCCTGTACTGTCGGATATCCTGTCTTTTTGGTTTGTCTTTTTGGAGTTTCTTAATACTCTGCTTGGGGGACTGGGCTCATTGTTTCATAAAGTTAGACCTTGGTGCTGTACTGCAGGTTGCCCCTAGACTGTCCACAGGGGAGGGCTCGGGTGTGATTTGCTATTGTTGTGCTAAGACAATGTCATTTTTGTCTGATCTCTTTAATGGCATTCATGGCACTGAGTTTGTTTATTTCTTACAATTAAGGAACATCTGGGTTACAATCTACAAGAGTCCTTCAACAAAGTATTAGTTTAAGGGTGTGCACATACAACAAAGTATTAGTTTAAGGGTGTGCACACTTATGCAACCAGCGTATTGTACATTTTTTATTTTTTATATTTTTTTCCCTAACAGATTTGTTTGTTTTCAATTGAATTGTACAGGCTATAGGTCACATTAAAGGTGGGAAAAGTTTTGAAATTATTTATTCTGGTCTCGTTTTTTTATATCACAAAAATCTGGCATTTTAACAAGGGTGTGTACACTTTTTATATCCACTGTAAATCTAGCCAAAGCCATGTTACTATCTGAGAGACTTCTGGGAAACGCAGCTGTCATGGATGGGGGCATGTATGGGATGCTCTCAATTTTTTTTCAAAGGTGCCCTGGACCTTTCCAATAACATATTTCCTCATAGAATACATTGGACATTCATGTTCCCTCCCATGTGCCCCATCATGTTTACTGTACATATTTGCTTTACTATGGACCAAAGCTAGGTGACAGCCTCTGCCTCTTTGCCACTGCCATGGTATATTGTGCCTGCTTCCATCTAACATGGTCATCACCTGTGACTTGATCCTCCACTGACTCTTCATCTGGCTCAGCCTGCACTGCCTGGTGCACTTGCAGATGTTTCTTCTGCATACAACTGTATGCTCTGTAACACTGCACATATTGCCAATATTGTAGTACATGTGCTGGAGTCATAGTGCAAAGCAACCCCAGATACATCCAGGCAGTGAAAGAATGCCTTCACCAGCTCATACACATGCTCCATGATGAGTGGGGTTTGTGATAGGGCATAATTACAGCCACTGTGTGTAACGGTCTTTGCATTTCTGTTAAGTCTCATCAACCAGGGTTCTGTGACATATATGCATCACCAGTAAGATTGCCACTAGGCAAAGTCACACCTCACAAACCATTGATAACAAGTTAACATGTCCCAGATATGAGTGTCATATAGCTGCTTGTGTGACCTGCAGATACAGTGTAGATAATAGTCTTTGCGTTATATGCCAGCTGGCAGTTGACAGAGTGATAAATATAGTTCATATACCTTCTTCTCAGCTGATCAGGTGGCACCTTTTATTTCATTGTGGGTGCATTCTATGGCCAATGGTGATTCCATCTTTCCATTCTTGATGGGACACATTAGAGGTAGCTAGTTGGTGGGATGTGTAGGACATTTGAAAACCAAAAATGGGGGCATGGCCAAGATGGCTAACTGAGATCATCAAGTAGAAAGAGTTCTGTAACTGTTTTGTTTTTTAATTCTAGCAAAAAAAAGTTGAAAATAAAAATCTGTAGATTCCTGATATTTATCTATATTCAGAAATAGTGAAAAAGATAAAATACAATGTGAATTTCCTGGGAAGTAATCACTTTTCTGTCAGAATTTCATTTACTTCCTCAAGAAAAAAAGAGACTGAACAATGAGTGATTCAAAGAATGGTACTCATGATTCCTCTATTCAAAATGGCTGAAGGTGAGTCTCACACTGAATTTCTCTTAAATTAAAATAATTGGCTCACAGACAAATATAATTTGGAAATAATGTAAGAATATATGGAATACCAGAAAAGTATGACTGAGATAATATTGCAAACTATTTGATAACTTGGTGGCATAAAAAGTTGAATTTACCAGAAGCTTTATCTTTTGGGATATAGAGAGCACATAGATCTTTGATTACACCATCAAATAAAGAAAATGCACCTTATCATTCAATAATTGTTAAATTTATGTGCAGCGCAGAAAAAGATAAGACAGCTTAGTCTAACCTACCTATCAAAACAGGAGAACATCAAATCAGATTTGATAATGACTGTTCCCTTGAGGTAATGGATAAAAGAAAACTTGCTTACCTTTAATTGGACAGCTAAAGAACAACAACATCAAAACTAACATATTACTCTATGCAAAGATAAGAATTTGTCTTCTTGAAGGAATCAGGTTGTTTGATACATTAGTAGAAGCATTTTTATTTTCCATATTAAATATATGCCTTAGCTTAATAAATATTAAGAAACTAACTCTTTAACTAATAATAAGTTTCTTTATATATAGATCCTGGATTTCATTCTTCATATATATGCCACATAAATCCTAAAGTGGTAACTCATGATAATATGACATAATAGCAAGTTGCTCACAGTACATTAAATAGGGTCTATATTATGTTGCCGAAATGGCAAAACAGCGAATGCCGTTTCAGTGACACATAAACAGTGAAATGCCACAAACACGAATGACCAGGTCACCAATTTTTTTCCTAGGGAAAAACATTGCTTGGCCGTCTCTGTGAAATAGTCCTTTACCCCACTGTAGTGCGAGCTTGGGAGTTGGTATATTTCATTAGGGGGGGTGTAGGGGGCACAGTCCCCCACTTTGGGGGGGGTGAAGCCCCCCACTTTGCAATGATTTAGATGGTGTGTCGTGTCTGGGTGGTCTACCGATTTTTTTCCCTAGGTTCATAGGTTTATAGGTAGGTACTAGGCTATTGGCCCTAGGGCCTATATAAGCCTAGCCAAAAAGTTACCCTGGCTTTCGCCACCCAAGAAAATTATTTACTTGTGCCCCTGTCGAGCAGAGCCACAGAAGTGATCCCCAGGGTGAATTTCCTATTTCCCATCCAATCATCAAGATTTTTCTTGAAGAGTGCTAATGAGGAGCTTTGTTTGATATAGATAGATAGTTTGTTCCAGAGTATGGGAAGTCTCTAGGACAGGAATCTATCCCTCTATCATGTTCTGTTTATTATGGTGACAAGGTTTAGGTCCCTAGAGCATGTGGCTTGGAGGGATTGGGATTTCTTTAAGTGGATCATGTCCAGCAGCTCTAGGTTTGACATAGCTTTGTATGTTAAGCAGAGAGCACCTCTGAGGCGATATGCGATGGAGTAAAATGAGTTTTTTGAGACTGTCTGCGTAGGGCATCTGTTTGAGGCCAGTAATCCTCTTTGTGAGGTATTTCTGTGACCTTTCCAGTTGTTGTAGATGTCTTGTGAGGTACATACCAAAAGGGGTGTTGTACTATAATGGGTTTAATGAGTGACAAGTAGAGGGAAACAATGACCTCTTTTATCCTGGATGAGAAACCTTTTGTGATGAGGTGTGCCACATAGAAGGATTTCCTGACTACTGTGGCGATGTGATTATCAAAGGAGAGACAACTGTCCACCTGTGTCCCAAGGTCTCTTATCACACTTTCAGTGTTAAGTAGACTACCGCCTATGTGGTAGTTTATGGGTGCAGAGTTTTTACCAAATGGGATGACAATGCACTTTTTGGCATTGAGCTTGAGGCCATGGCTTTGACACCAGGCACCTGTCTCAGTGAGGCCCTTTTGTAGGATGTCCACATTGTTAGGAGTTTCAATTATGGCTCCTACTTTGCAGTTATCTGCGAACTTCATTAGCCAAAGACCTTCTGTGTTAGCCTGTACTTCACAGAAGTAGATACCAAACAGGAGAGGACCCAGGACTGAACCCTGTGGTACTCCACTTGTCACTGGTCTGAAGTCAGATTTGGAGTCTGCTACTTTCACAGTGTGGGTTCTGTCAGTGAGCCAGTTGGCATTCCATCTTGTGACATAAGGATTTATACCTAGTTTAGTGAGTTTATCTGTAATTCCAGAGTGGGGGATGGTGTCAAAAGTCTTGGCAAGATCTAGATAGGCTTTGTGAAGCACCTTGCCCTCATCTACAGCTTTGGTGACTGCTTCAAAGACGTCTATCAGGTTTAGGGGACATGATCTGCCTTTTACAAACCCGAACTGGGTGGGGTCCAGAGTTTGGAGATTATCAATGTCTTTGTTTATAAGTTCCATAATGTTACATTCCATGGCCTTGCAGACCAGGCTCATCAGCTAATGGGGCAGTAGTTCCCGGGGTTTGTGGTGGCTCCCCGTTTGTGGAGTGGGATAACCATCACTGTGCACCATTCAGTGGACACAAAGCCTGAGATGAGGCTATGATTGAACATGGTACTTAGGTGGGGTGCCAGTTCATTCTGTAGTTCATGTAGAATGCAGTCTGGGATGTTGTCAGGTCCCATGGATGCTGTGTTCTTGCCTTTGAAGAGTGTGGGTTTTACCTGTGCAGCAGTGATTACAGGAACTTTGCATTCTTCCAGTATAGAGATGGGCCCTTTAGGGGGTGAGAGGGGGTGGTAAAGTTAGCACTGAACCTATCTGCCAGGATGTTGGCAATATCAGTTGGTTGTGTATATTTAGTGCCATTGTGCTGTAACTCAGAGCAGATCTGAGTGTTGCCATTGAGATTCTTGACATAGTTGTAGAATGCTTTGTGGTTGTCTTTAGAATCAGTGGTGATTTTGTTTTTGTAACCAGTTTTGGAGGACTTTATGAGGGATCTCAGCTTTTTACTGAGGCTGACCAGGGAGTTCCTCCAATCATGGGATTTTGCTCTTTTTTGCAACAGTTTCTTTCTTCTGTTGTAGAGTTCATTTATGGCAGGGGACCACCAGATTGGCTTCCTTTTTTTTGGAGGATAGCAAATTGGTTCTATTAGGGACTGCATGATCCATGCACTCATGTAAGTGCTTATAAAGTGCATTTGTGTAGGATTCAGCAGTCGTACCTCTATTGTCCATCTGCATGGGTGTCGTGAAGTTTGCAACCTCTGTCTTAAGAAGCGTGAAGCTGGCTTTGGAGAAATTTTTTACGGTGGTTTCCCTAATGGGGGGTGGGGGTGGGATGTGGATGTCTAAGGTGATTAGCTTGATGTCGCATCTGACCAACGAGGACTTGACCTCTGATGTGGAACACCGGTTGCCCATGTTGGTAATGACCATATCTAGGATATTGCTGCCCCTGGTGGAGGTGTGGATAAGTTCATTCAAGGCATTGGAATTTATGAATTCCAAAAAATGTTGAGCAAAAGAGTTGGTACATGAGTAGTTTTCCCAGTTAATGGTGGGGTAGTTGAAATCACCCATTATTAGGGTGTTAGGTTGTACCCTAATATTTTCCAGTGTATTAAGAAATGAGGAGTGGGAATCTGGGGCATGGTGGGGGATCTGTAGCAAGCTACAATTTGGACTGCGGTCTTGCCCAGAGTTAGTTGCACTTGGATAATCTCGGATGCATTATGCTGAGCAACTAGCTTGGAGGTGTGGATATCCTTAATGAATATGGACACGCCTCTGCCTTTAGTGTTTCGGTCCAGGTTGGGTGGCTGAAAGGTGTGGTATGAATTATAGCCTGGTAATGCAGGAGTGCTCTCTGGAGCCTTGAACCAGGTCTCTGTCACTGCACAGATGTTGATGTTCTCCATTTTAAGGAGTGCCTCAAGTGAATGCATTTTGAGATTTAGACTTCTAGCATTGAGTAGCATTACCCTCAGATTTTGCTTGCTTGTACCTGTTATTGTGGTGAGTTTGTCATTTGAACCTTGCCTAAAAAAGGCACTATAGGGTTGGCATGTAACATGAATGAAAGTTGTTTACTGACAGTGGTATTTCCTTCTGACAGAGTAGGTTCTAATATGATGTTTTTTCCCATTTCTTCTCTCAGGAGAAATTTATACAGAGTTCATTTTCTGTGTGTGTGTGTGTGTGTGTGTGTGTGTGTGTGTGTGTGTGTGTGTGTGTGTGTGTGTGTGTGTGTGTGTGTGTAAAAAATACTGGATAAAATGTTGTTTTATGCTTGATTTTAACACACAAATTAAGTGCACAATAGTAAAAAGGTGTTAAGTTGCACTCTTTGTTATATTTACCTCAAAATTACTATTTTAATATTTGTAAAACCTGTATTCCTCTCTTTAAGTTATATAATACATTTTATAGAACTGTGGCACCATACACAATATAGAATTCATTTCTTCAGTTCAACTTTTATGCTAAGATATTATATTATTCACATTATTTTCTGTTCTATTAATTTAAAGAAGGGAGAATGATCTTGCTTATGTCTGTTTATGTTAGCCCCTTGCTTGGTAGCCTTGTGCTGGGTATGTGGGTAGTAGATATCTATATGTTTATGACAATGGTTGTGGTGATGATCTGTGTTGGTTTCTTTGTGGATGTGCTTTATGAGCAGGAAGTGAGGCGCTCAAATACATGGCAACATTAGAAGCTCATACTCTGAAAGTTAATTGAAAGTCTGACACACTGTAAAGGAAGGACTAATATGAAAGTAATAGCATGTTTTCCACAAAGAGACAAAATCACAATCATTTTGATAAGCTGGGAATTTATGTGTCTCTTAAAAAGACTGTAGTGGTTATGTTGCCAACCATATGTTATCCCTCAGTAAAAATATAATTCCAGGAACACACTATTAGTTACTTTAGAAATCACAGTTACTTTTTTGATATTTTATATCTCATAGTATGTTCTAGAGAACATGATATCCTATTTATAGAAAAGACATTTTTGAAAGATAATTGTATATGCAAGTCCTTACAAACAGACAAAGACTTTTTGGAGAAGGTTATTTGTTCTTTGAAATATCATATGTGTCTGCCATAATATCCAAGCATGTACAAGTCTTGAAGTAAAAAATTGAGTTTAAATAATTAACTAATTAGACACATTATCAATAATCTATACTAGTATATTAGTAATATAGCATGATTGTTATAAACAATGTTATATGTATTGTCTTTTATCTGTGTTAATCTCTTTTTTCTCAGAACTGAAAGAAATTATTGGATTAATTATAATACCATATAGGCTCTTAGAATAGTAGCAAATGATTACACTATCTGCTAGAATTCACAGTTTATGAGTGTTGATAATCTGAATACTATGTATATACTAAGTCCTTTTAATTTTGTTAAATAAGTTAGAACTTTCATATATCATAACTTTAGAAGTAGTAGAGTGATGCTAGATACTTATTTGTGGGTAGGTGTTAATGTTTGAATAGGATTGCTATGCAAACCAGGAGATGTAAACTCCATGCGGGAACAGGAAAGAACAGTGAATGTATAGTAGTTTACAAATTGATTCTTTTTTTTTCTGGTGTTTACTATTCTTGATAGAAAGTTTACAGTAGTTAATAATCTCAATTATCTTATACTTATATCTATGAGTAAGCAGTTCACTAGATATAATAGTTTTTCAGTACTGTATTATTTACAAATGTATGAGGGTAATATTTATTTTTTCCTATTGCTGTACTATGACCAACTTCAAATGCATATCAAGTTAATATCAATGGATTAAATAATGATTGTAAAAGGGGTAGTTTATACACATTTTTAAAAATATTTCATTCTCAAGTTATCTTTTTACTGGAAACACGTTTAAATAAATGATATTTGGACAGACCTAATACTAAACACTATTCTGTATTGACTAGTTCTCATTATAAACAAAAGAGAAGAGGGGTGGCTATTTTAATGAAAACATTCTTTGCATCTTCCTAAAATCCTGAATACATTTAGTGATGAAAAAAGGCATGTTTTCTTCAGTGACTTTAAAGATGCAAAGGAAACAATGCACTTTTATTGTCTATTGTATACCTAGATTGGGAATACAAACAGTTAAACAACAGTTGGTGGAAATAATATGAATATCAAAGGGAAACATTATTTTGCAGGTGACTTTAATTGTATTTTATCTGACAAGGATGCCAACACTAGTTGTAAAATGAAGAAACCTGTCTCAGTCAAGGCTTTGATGGAGTTTACTGACTTATATAATATGACAGTTATAAATTTCTCACATAGACATGGGACACAATCATGAATAGATAGAGTATATGTTTTAAATGAGATCACTAGTTGAATAGCTAAAGTTAAAGTAGTCTCTTGCCCACTGTTGGATCATAACAAGATAACATTTGAAGTTATATTAAATTCTAGTAATAACATCTCAGTTAAAAATGATTCCCCCATATATAACCAATATGAAAGACTTTAAGGAGTTCTTTAATAAAAAATTCTAACTTTTTATTGAAATTAATCATACAGGTAACACCTCAGAGACTTTTACATGGGACTCTTTAAAAACATACCTTTTTGATAAAATTACAAGTTGGCATGCACAAAAAAGAAACAATTAAAGAAAGAATTGATAGATTTACAGGAGAAAATTGATAAGTTAAAATTAGACAGCCAAAAAGGAAATAATAATTAACAGAAAAAATAAATAGCTTAAACAGTAAGTATTTAGATTTTTTACAACATAAAACTATGATAAATTTAGAAAAGATTAAAATAACTAATTATTCCAGAAATCCTAAATCCATGCACAAAAATGATTGTTAAATCTAACTGCGTGAAAGAATTATACTCCTCTAGTAGTAAAAAGAAGGTTACTGAAATAGAAGATATTCTGGATGTTTTCAGGTCTCATTTTAATAAGATTAATCAACACAAACCAAGAATGGATAAACAAGATCTACTTAAAACATTTAGAAAAAAATCAGTGTATCAAATGAAAATAATTGATAAGCCTATATCAATGTCTGAACTCAAATTCAAATTAATAAATTAAAACCCAATAAGGTACCTGGAAATTATGGTTTAATACCTGAACTATACAAAATGATGACTAAGGGTGCCTTGAGTATTTTATGAGAGGTATTTTCATTGATTAAAGGACTTACAAAGGTACCATCATCTTGGAAAAACACCCTAATATCCTCAATTTTAAAATATGAAAAGGATTCAACACAATGTTCTTCATATAGACCAATTTCATCATTAAATGTAAATGATAAAACATTGCCTATAATATTGCAATAATCTATGCCTGTAGAATAAAAAAATTTCTTCCATTGTTGATAAACAATGACCACACTGGGTTTATAATGAACAGAAACACCTATGATAATCTCAAGAGAATAATATCAATAATTGCTTGTACTAATAATGCTAAAAAAGAACTAACTTTGGTTAGTCTGGATAGCAATAGTGCATTTGATTCAGTTTATTGGGAGTACTTACTATTAGTACTGGAGGAATGTAATTTTTCAAACTTAATCAGACTTCTGTATGAAATCTCCTTTGCATACATTAAGATAGGCTCATATACTTCCCAATCAATCGTGATTGCTAAAAGTACTAAACAGGATTGTCCCTTGTCCCCATTGCTTTTTGCTCTAGTTATAGAACTTTTTGCAAATTATATAAGATCAAATAAAAACATCAAAGGCATACTAATAAATAAATAAATATTTAATCCCCAAAATACAATTATTTGCAGATGACATCCTATTAACTTTGACTTATTGCAATTCTTCTCTTATTGTAGTATTCCAAGCAATATAAATATTCTAGAAGAAATTGTGACTCGGTTTTAATGAGAATAAAACTAAAATATTACCTGTTAATTATAATATTAATACAATAGATAAGAAATTACATAAATACATTGTGAAAGATGGTAAAATCACTTATTTAGGGATAATCTTGTCTGATAATATTAAAGATGTAACAATCCTTAACTATAATAATAATAACTTAAATTCCATAAAACAAACTCTTACTAACTGGAATATTTTTTTCAATATGGAAGAGAGATTGTCCTCAATTAAAATTATTATACTTCCTAAAATTCTATATATAATACAATCTTTATCCCTTCCACTCCCCCAAAAATATAAAAGAGTATAATTCTTTGTTTCTGAGATTCTTATGGTTTCCTAACAAGCCTAGGTTGGCTTTAAACCATTACATTAGAGATTGGACATTGAGTGGTACTGGTCTTCAAGATTTAAAATTATATTCCTTTGCCAAATGGAAATATATTCAGGGAGATATTTGGTGTAAATCTAATAATTTAACAAAATCATAGCATACTAAAATAGCTACTAATACATTTCACTGGTTAGTAAAAGACTATTTTATAGAAAACAAAAACAAACCAGATAACTCTTATTATATTAATATGATAATAACCTCCTTTAAAATGTTCATTTTCAGGAACCCTGAATATAAAGCATGGATTTTCTTTGTATTTCTAATTGTCTATACTCAAAATAGTATTAATACATTTAATTTAACAATAATGACTACATTTAAAGACAAAAATCTGTTATACTGGTATCAATTAGTAGACAATGAGAAGTTACAAAAATGTTGACCATATCATTAATAAGTTTGAGTTAAGCAAAGACATATGGTTAGAAATTCAAAATTGTAGACAATTAGTTGAATATAAGATTAATCTAATACAACCAATTGTTAGAAATTATTTCCCCACATTCATTGATTTACTCATTATTCTAATGCACCATAATACAATTGGAAAGGGACTTCTATCTAAAATATATAAGGTATTTAAGAAATCAACAGTGTGTCACAGAGAAAGCTATTGTGATTATTTTAGACTTGTTAATAGTAACTCTTCAAGTGAAAATGATAAAAAACTAATGCTCAAATCTTCAAAACAAACTACTTCATCACTAAGGTGGAGGATATTCTCTTGTTAGTTCTTACATAGAACCTTTATCATATCACATAAAGTTGAACAGATGTATACAAAGACATAGGATGCTGGATATGTAAACTAAATGTTAAAGCTGACTGACAGCATATGTTTTATGATTGTATAAAACTTAAAACATATTGGGATAATATGAATTCTCTCTTATAGTCTGTTATTAACGCTAAATGTATGATGACCAAATCTCTTATTTTATTTAATACACCTATTCCCACTTATGTCACAAAAATAAAATACTCTGTTTTGTGGAGTATCTTAACATTAGCAAGAAAAGTCATCACTAAGAACTGAAATAATCAGACTACTCCTACTATGAAGGAATTTGTGCACTTATACAATAAAAACGGCTAACAAAAATGGCTCCAAAAATAAACACAAAAGCTTTATTAAATATCACAACCGGTAAGAGCTTTTGTTCAAAATGAACTTCATCAGACTTGGTTGCGAAAACAAACTGACACCAAATAAATACTTAATAAAATCACATGACCAACTATATCAATGCTTTAACCCTTTCTTATTAAAAAACACTTTAAAATGTTCTCTATCATTAATTCCTTGATACACACATGCATTTAACTTAACCTGCCAACAATACTCTTTCCAATTTAAGTCCTCTTCTTTTTCTGTTTTTTTTCTAGCCATTTTTATTGTATATTATACAATACAGTTTTTCTTTGGTCTTTTTGTGAATTTGTACATTTTGCAACTGAGGTTTGTCATCTTGAACTTATCACAATCAAGACAAGAACATATAGAATCACCTCTTAATATAATATATGGTTGAAATTCAAAGAACTGCTGGATAAACAGTCTTCAGTAATTAACTTACAACTACTCATCACATTTCGTTTTCTGTTTAAAAAGCTTTGTTTTATAGTAGACACTGGTTTACTTTTGCAATTTTGAGTGAAGGTTCAGTGACCATGGGGTGTGGAATTATGGTTGGCTGAATTCCATGTTGCCAAACCTTCATATGTGCAAGTCCTGGTTAAGCAAATGCACAGTGCATTTGAACTTATGAGGTCGATCTTGTAACTAGAGATGGCATCCACAAACTTGATGATTTTGTTGGATTTATGCTTGGCCATGCAGTCGTATGTCAACAAGATGAACAGTAGAGGACTCATGACACAGCCCTGAGGAACACCTGTGCTAACTGTAATTCTGATTGAACTGTTATTTTCCACACATACTTTTTGGGGTCTGTTGATGAGAAAGTCCAGTTTCCAGTTACATGGGGGGGTGTTGATGCCCAGCTAGATCAGATTTGATATCAAATTCTGGGGGGGGTGACAGTGTTAAAGGCAGAACTAAAATCAATGGACAGCATTCTGACATAGCAAGTCTTGTTCTCTAGATGTGCCAAGGATTCATGAAGTGCTATAGATATTGCATCAGCTGTGCAGCGGTTAGATCTACAAGCAAACTGTAATGTATCTAGTATACAGTCCTTCTGCCATTAGTATGCCACAACTAGCAACAAGGAGTGCAACTGTTTCCAATTCTGTTTTACAAAACCTATATGTGTCTGTTTCACCCACATTTTCAATGGACTTTTTAAATCAATGTGTACATGGACCACTATCTTGGGCCACCAATACTAATGCTTCATCCTTTGGTTTGAATTCGCCTCTCCTTAATCATCCCTGAGTTCAATCCTGATCAATATGAGATTGTTCCAGGAGTTTTCTTTACTTAAAACTATATTTATGCATTTTCCACATTTCTTGCCTTCTCATCTGATCCTTCACCTTATATTCTTCCTTTTGTTCTTTGGCACATTCAGTTGCTGACTGATTTTTATCTTCTTCTGGTTTGATTTTCATTCCTGCTTGACACTGATATGCTTCTGCTAGACTAAGAAGGCAAGTCATCTTAGATTTATTCTCCTCATGTTTCAAAACTTTCGTTATGTTTGGGACTTGTGAGGTCAGCAGATATGTATGCAGTCCCATGATTGCAGATCTATACATGCAATCAATTTCCAGGAGGCCCATACCTCCTTCGGAATGGGAAATATATATTCTTGGTATGCACTGATTTTTATAAATCATTTGATGAACATGAAGCATCCTTCTTATTTTCCTGTCTAATCTATCCAACACCTTTTGGGGACAGTCGATGACTCCCAAACTGTAAGTTAGGACAGGAAGAGCAAACTGGTTTATAGCTTGAATTTTGTTCCTAGATGTCAACACTTTTTTCAGAATTAATTTAAGTCTTCTAAAATATTCTTTACTGAGTTTTATTCGCATTTGTTCATGTTTTATTGTTGATCCTTCATCAATTCCCAAATATTTATACAATCCCTCTTGCACAAATTCTTTTATATTACATTCTTGTCTCAAACTGATGTTTTATTGGTGCTGCAGGTTTCCTGCTTTAAATGTTACTTTTCACATTTATCAAGACCGAATGACATTCTTATATCATCCGAAAAAGTTTTGACTACTTGCAGTTGTGCTTTCAGTTCCTCATCTGATGAGCTGTACAGTTTTAAATCATCAACAAAGAGAAGGTGAGAAGTCTTTACAATTTTTTTGCTTTCTGGCAGGCAAATTGTAGCCGTGACCTAAGCTGTTAAACAGACAGCTTAATGGGTTAATTGCAAGACAAAAGAGCATGGGTGACAGACTCACCCGGGAATATCCCTGTGCAAAATGAAGTATGTCCCTGTAAGCATATTTGTGAAGTACACTCACAAGAACCAAGAAACAAACTGGAAAAATGTTGACCCAGAAAAAAGTCCTCAAACAATCAAGTGCACACAAAAGTCCTGGGAACATATACCAAGCAGAAACTTGCTATACCAAATAATTGTTTGAAAAATGTTCTCCTTGAGCAAGTCTTGTAGAATTAAAAAAATGTTTTCCTTGAGCAAGTCTTGTAGAATAAAAACACAGCTTTATTACGAAAATGCAGTAGGTTTTTTTTTTTTTTATTTGTGAAGTATTTTGTGTTTGTAAAATTCTCACATATTAATATACAGGAAATAAACTGTATTAGTCACTTAATGAGTGGCTGATTACCAGTAACTACCAGTATAAAAAAAAGGCTGTCTAGTAAAGACAAATCAGTAAGTTGGCTCCTCAGTCAGATGTTCAGTGTGGGTCAGAATCATTGTTCAGATTCAATTTGTAGAGTTAGACAACCCAGCCAAGGCTCTTTGTAGATTTAACCTGAGGCAAATTCATATGATGATTTTTCTCTTTGGTGAAGCTGAAGGGAAAGTCTGGCAGGTTATGCATTTACAACTTTTTATTTAATAGCCTGCGTCTGAACAAGTTGATTGAGATGAACCTAAAATGGTGGAGTACTTTAGCTGACTATAAAGCATTGTACATGCACATGTACTTGTAAGTACAGTGCCAAGTTGAGTTGGCTTTTTCATTTTTGTTTCAGTAAACTTGTGATTTTTAAATAAAATTGTCTACTATGGTTTTTAAGACTTGCACATACAATACACACTCACAAACACACACACACACACACACACACACACACACACACGCACACGCACACACATATGAATATATAGCATAGTGATTGTGATCTCATGCACTGACCTACAACTGACTGAAAGCATATAAATACTGATGTAAGAAGAACATACATAATTTTTATAGTGATTTTGGTGGTAAATGGACTACATTGCTTGTTTCTTTACCCAAGATGGATATATTTCTTGAAGAGCAGGGACAGAATTTGGTGCATTAGTTATAGTAGGTTTACTTCATGAATTGCATAAAAGGAGGACCAAGGAAAGCCACCTCAGAGCTTCCCCTTTGTGATGGGGTATTTGATGCATGAAGCATGTGATACCCTAAAACTAAAAGACACTAGGAGGAGGACTAAATGTGTTTATTTTAAGAGAGTCCTGAACTACTGAGAGAATTAAAAAAAAAACAGAGATAGTAGGGGACTTATTGAAAAAATGATGTTACCTAGCAGTATGCATCTGTTTTGAAGGCACCAGCTGTGAATTTGTTGTCAACCCTAAGGCTTTTGTTGAAGAAGAACCTGCACGTTTTAAGTTATTTTGTATAATAAATGTACTGTTTTATAATACTGGTGACTCTTCTGCCTTTAATGTTTCACATTGGTGAAAATTGCAGTGGGCATTTTGGCACAATTTTATGCCACAGTTTTGTGAATGTCTCTGTCACTGCCAAGGAGGTGCTCATTTGACTACAAGTTTCCCCAATGAACAAGTGAGAGAGAGAGTGGTGTGGTATATGTATAAAGTTCTTGTTTCCTCTGTGTGTGGGGGAGGATCTTCTACCAGAATGAAAACTATAAAGTAGATATTGTAGGCTATCACTGCTACAGCCAAAGGAATAGTGACAGTGGCCTGACTGATGGCTATGCTGAAGACAGTTCCACAGTAGAACAGGTTACCAGGGAGAAGGACCTACAGGCATATCTTGCCACCATTGAACAGTACACTCACCAGGATGGATGGGACCAAGCCAACTAGGCCACAATCCTTTCAGCCCAGCAGACTGGAGAACACTGAAAGCCTTCATAAACGTGGAGGGAATCAGTTATTAGCCAATGAATAAGTTAGAAAGGCATAAGTTGCTAAAGCTAGTGTCACCTTAGAGACACAAGCTTATTAATTTTATAACTGGATCTTTTTATTCTCTTATTTTAGTGCATCTATTTGACATTTGGTAACTTGATTAGCTGGTACTTTGACAATAGCCTGTGTCTGGACAGGATGTTAAATAGAAAGTCACAGCTGGTCAGCTTTACTGAAGAGAAAATTGCAACAAGGGCAAAAACATATTGATGCAATAAAAAATGTGAACATAGGATAAGAATTACACAAAGATAATATATCTGTATGAACAATGAAAATATTAAGAATACATGTTATAAGCAATATTAAATATAAATTCGTACAGATTATATACAGAGATCATTATCAAAAAAGTATGTATAGATTATAGCAGATGCAGCAGAAAAAAAGTATATGTGACAAACATACTGTATTTGATTCATTATTCGGTCTTGTGGGTATATAGGTCATAAGTAGTTACTAGGCATGCAGTCCAGAAGACCATTAAGGAACCCAGTCCAGATTCTCAATTGAACCACAGCCCTGTTTAGTTAAATGACTTGCTCAGGATCACACAGTAGGCAAATGAAGGTGGAAAGATTCAAACCCATTACCCCTTGGAACAGGCAGCAGTGCATGTACAAGTCATTGCTTTATTCCTATGCACTAACTGCCAAACATTGTGTTCTAGGCTGTTGTATTCTGTCCAAGATAGCTGATAATTATAACAACTGATCTGCTGATATACTTATTTATATTGATTCCCTACATACAGGTGTTCTTTCAATAACTTTTTCCATGTTGATATGTTATTGGAGTCACACATGCTTGTGGAACAGTCTTCCAGGCAGTAGGGCAATTTCTGTCTAGGCTTTTTTGGCTATTACTAGTATGTAAGTGTGATACGAATGTGATATGAAAGGTATACCTCAAGTGTAATTGAGTTGACTGCTGACTTTGTATAGTAAAACGGATACGGTAAAGGGATAATATTCTTTATGCTGTATTTTCCTCAAATTTTTCTATGTTAACTATAGGAATTAGGCTACTTTATGACTTGTTTTCACATTCTTTCTTGTTTTTGAGACTACTTTATGACTTGTTTTTGACATTCTTTCTTGTTTTTGCACACGTTCCGTGACCCTGAGACCTGGCAGATAACGTATTTAGCACATTCCTTGATTTTTTCAGGTAACCACAGGAACTAGTAGGCTTACTTGGAGAATTCCTGGGCACCCAGCCAATGCCTATGTTTTGTTTGAACATAATCTTTGCTAATCCTGTGTGTGTCAACACACATAGCTTTTAAAAGATGGGACTTTCTGCTCAGTCAGACAGAAGTCTCACCTGTGGAGCAGATGCACTGCCCAGGGACTTTCCTGATATTGATTCCTGCCTGGCTGAAAGGGGACTTCCCTGTCAAAGTGCTGGCAAGGATGAAGCTTTTCACTTTATCAGTAATGTATTGTCTGTTATTTCTTGATATACCATGCTGAATTGCTTTATTTAAGTTATACTATGTTGTTTTACATGTATTGTCTAATTTTACTATAATAAAGTGACTATTGCCCGATTTCTTTGTCTTGATCTTTTTTGATCATGCTAAAATTAAACTCATTAGGCAATATAGTAAGGTAGTATCTGTACTGCTGTCAAAAGTTTGCATGTCAGGGTATTTAGAACCAAAAAATGTCCTAGCATAGACAGGTAACCAGTTTCCATTTTTGATTGTGATACAATGGTGTTATTTATAGGGGATTGGCCGTATAAATCTGAATATCTTATTCCAGGAGGTTTGCAGTAGTGTGTGGTTTGTGACAACTGTAGGACAATAATTGTTATGATGTAGTCTAATCTGGGTGGAAGTACATTTATAGTAATAGGCTTTCTAATGATTACTATAAGGTAGGACATGCTAAAGGAAAGTTTTTTGTTTGGTTTTCAATGCATGTATGGAAGAAGAGGTTTTGATCCTGGATCAGTCCTAAGTATTTCTGTTCAGTGATTATTGGGAAATGTATGCCTTTTGGGTCTTTTAAGTCAAAAGGATTTGCATGGTTTAGTTTTTGCAGAGATCCAAATATTTTTGTGTGTTTTGGAGTAGCTGATTACTAATGAATCAGTTTCACAGGGCTAAGAAATCTTCATGTAGGATTTTGTTTAGTGCTGTTGAAGTTTTGCTACTTTTGGTTTGGACTATTCAATCTGTATTATTTATTTTTATTTATTTATTTAAATTTGTTGACCGGGAGTGTCCGACTGGATGTAGGTCCATTTTCAGCGGAGGCCCGGGGAGAAAAGAAGCTCCACAGTTGAAATAAACAGACAGTATTTACATTGGATTACATAGTGATTAACAATTTACATAGCAATTACTTGCAACATATTTACAGATGAAGAACATAGTACATCAGTAGACAACTAGAATCTTTATCTGTGAAGTGCATACCAGACATTAACAAATGTTACAACAAGAAGAAGTTTGTGCTGTATAATAAGTACTGGCTCATGAGCATCTGAGCTTGCTATAATCAAGGTAGTTAGTGGAGTGGAAAGAAAGGTAGTGGTTGGATAGGGTGGATGATATTAGAGTGAGAGTTGCAAGGGAATAGCCAGCATGTTTTTAGTTGTGCTTTTAGTAAAGTTTTGAAGTGGGTGCATGATGGTATGGAGGTAATTGTGGGTGGGAGTGAGTTCCATAATTTGGCTATGGCGCAAGAGAATAGTGCTTCACCAGCAGAGTTATTGGCTTTAGTGATCTGCAAGTGATTTTTGCTGCTGGATCTTAGTGGTCTGGTGGTGCGATAGGGTTGGAGTAGATTCTGGAGGGATGGGACATTTAGTGGATGGTTTACTAGTTTGTGGGCAAGTGAGAGTTGATACCATTGAAGGAGGTGAGGGAGTTCAAGCCAGCCCCGTTCAGCAAGTGAGAGACAGTGGTGAATATGGTAGGATGCCCCTGTGGCGAATTTGGCGATTTTGTTGTAGCAGGTCTCTAGCTTGTTTAGATCACATTGCCTTAGGTTGGTATATATTGGAGAGGCATAAAGTAGGGTGGAGATAAGGTGGGAATTTGCTATTGAAATCTTTACTGCTTTGGTGAGAAATTGCTTATTTCTGTATAATGCTCCTAGTTTTTTGTGGACTTTTTTTATAGTCATGGATATGTGAATGTCAAATTTTAGTTTATTGTCTATTTCCACTCCTAGCAATTTAGTATGTTCAGTTGGGTATATAGTGGTGTTGTCTTTTGCCGTGATGTTAAAGTGAGAGTTGTTTTGAGTATGTTTGGTGGGTTGAAAGATGAGTAGTTTAGTTTTGTTTGGGTTGAGTATTAATCGGGCATCGGATAACCATGTTTCAACAGAGGAAAAGGCTTCCTGTGTGACTTTTTGCAGTTTTGGTAGGGACTGGACTGAGCAGATGATGGTCGAGTCATCTGCGTATTGTATGAGTGTGCCATGTTTGGTGGCAGAGGCTAGATTATTGGTGTAAACCGAGAAGAGTAGGGGTCCAAGGATGGATCCTTGGGGAACCCCTATGGAGACAGGTAGTTGGGGAGATATGTCATTCTGCCATATAACGGATTGTTGGCGGTTAGACAGGTAACTCTGAAACCAGTTGGTGACCGATTGTGAGAAGGATAGGTTATTGAGGACAGAGATAAGTTGTTTGTGTGGGACCATGTCAAATGCTTTAGATAGGTCTAGGAAAGTAGCAGAGGAGAGATAGCCATTGTTTTTATGCTGAAGTACAGCGAGCAGTTAAAGTTGAGCACTTGCCATGGAAGGTAATTTAAAAAGAGGGAAAATAGAAGTGGGCCAGAAATGAATCCTGCTTACTCATGTTTTGGTTACTCCCATATTTGTGAGGTTATGGTTAGTAATGACTGAATATGCTCCATCTTTAAGATACTTTGTTATCTAAAGGCTCTGGAGAAAACACATTACATTGCTGCAGACATTTATGGTTGACTGTTTAAAGGGCTCTTTTAGATCAGTGAGAATGGCTCTTGTAATAAGACATTTTTCTGATCTACTGAGTACTTCATAGTAAGTTTTTAGTAGTTACACGCTGCTTTATATTGATCTAAAGCCACATTTCCTGTCGGATGAGTTATCTTACGTTTGTTAGTGGTTTAGCACTTGCTCATACTTCCTGTTTTGGTTATGTAAGTATTGTGAATTTTTTTTCTAGGAGTTTTGTCATAGGGTCAGTGTCTACTTTTGGCCCGTAGTCATTTCCAGATTTAGGGTAGGTGATTTTGGGTAGGGTTGTATGTATGCATGTTCAAATCCCTTAGGAACTTTCTTGATGGTGAAAGAGAGAGAGAGAGGTTAAATATATGAGGTTTGCAGTGCATGTCTTTTCTGAGTCTATCACTGGTTGAATGCTGTTACATTCAGAATTGTAATTATTCAATGTTTTCTAATAGTATCCTGACTTGTCTTTTTCTGATTGCTTGAAAATAGAAAGTGGTTGGTGGGAGACTACTATGGAGAGGTGCATTGCAGCTAATTGAGATATGTATGTAAAAGGCACTTAGGGTGATACTGAGCAATTGCTAATATTGTTTTGAGAGCAGACACAATCAATGTATGTAGGGCTTTTATTGCATGTAGTAAGTAGTCTTACAGAATACCTGTGACATACTTAAAAATTTTACAGTGTCACAGAATTTCTTTGGTGGAGCTAAACATGAAGTTTGTATTTGTTTGATGTAGTTAACTTTACCCATATTAGCCATAATTGCTATGTTCATTCTAAAGAACTCATATTTTTTAAGTCCTTTAACAGCAGTAGGATTTCTCCCCGCTCTTGCCATGCTATGTTTTTTAATGGATTTGTTATATAATTTCAGGGGTTAAGTCAGAGTGTAATTTCATTCCTTTTATTCTGTGAGGACATTGCCTAAACTCTAGGTGGTCAGTACTTGGTTGTGGTACTTTAAGGCATTTGGAAGCATTTGTTTTTCATTTGCTGGGTATATTAGTTATTACTGTGTCTTGATCTGTGAAGTAATCAGATAATGTCTTGTGCCTTGCTTTACTATTTGTGTTACTATTTACAATTTTGTGTGACATTGATTGCCTGGATAGTAATTATTAAATATGTCATGGTTATTGGTTATAGTAAGAGGAATCAGAGATGTTTCTTTTGGCCAAGATATGACTATAGTATGACCCTTTCGGTTGTGTGTATACAACCATGCTTCAAGCTGGATCCATTTACTTTTTTATGCTTCATGTATTAATGATGGTGACGCTTGGTAGTTTTTTTGTTTTTTGTTTTTTTTTTGCTTGAGTGTGTTTTATTAATCAGGTATGTTTGCCCACAGTTTATGTCACCTGACTGAATTAGAAAAACAGTAGCTTCAGTGGATTTCATTTTCATATTCTTGGTCATGGTGGATAATGTTGACTGATGTTGTGCTGTATGTATTAATAGTGTGTTTGTGTGTGTGTGTGTGTGTGTGTGTGTGTGTGTGTGTGTATATATATATATATATATATATATATATATATATATATATATATATATACATATACATACACACGCACGCATGCATGCACTCTCACACACACACACACACACACACACACACACACACACACACACACACACACACACACACACACACACACACACCATGGAATTAGTTATGTTTGGGTGTACGTTTGTTGGGGTATGGTGGTTAGTGATTTGGTGGGTGGTAGAGACTGTTAATTGTTAGAAAGAGAATTAGTAGTATACACAAGCACACCTTAGCACATTGTCCTACAGGCAGGTATATGTATTGTGAATAGATAGATAGATAGATAGATAGATAGATAGATAGATAGATAGATAGATAGATAGATAGATGCCATTTGGTGGTTACTCGTTTAACTCAAAAATGAGTGGTAGGTGTGTCTGTAAGTGTTTAGAGGTGGCATAAGATTGCTTCCTGTATTGGTTATGTAAGTATTGTGTTTATGCTCTACTGATTTGATTGTTGTAAGGAAAGGTTGACCAGGGGAGGAAGGAAAGGTTGCGACAGTATGCATTACTACATTTACATACAGGTGTCAAAAATGTATAGTCATCCCCTTTGGGAAAAACAAAGTACCCACAAATTATCACATAGACAGCAACCCACTGAGTATGGAGAAAGTAATCAGAGACCTAGGGACCCAAGTCGACAGCGACCTCTCATTTGACACCCACGTTGCCAAAGTGGTTAGAAAGACATTTTACCTTGCACACCTTATCATGAAGGGATTCACATCCAGATCCAAGGATGTCATTGTGCCCCTATACTCCTCCCTCATCAGACCCATGATTGAGTACAATGCCCCATTTGGTATGTACCTCACCCGGCACTTGCAACAGCTGGAGAGACCACAAAAGTTCCTCATCAAGAGGATCAAGGGTCTCCAACATATGTCTTATTCTGCCAGACTAAAGAAACTCCAGCTCTATTCAATAGCATGCCGCCTGCTCAGAGGTGATCTGTGCATGACGTACAAGGCCATGTCCAATCAGGAACTGATGGACATGCTCCACCTCAAAAAATCCAAATCCATCAGAACCACGAGAGCTAAAGACTTAAACCTCGGCACAAGTATGAATAGGACATGCTGGGTGGATAGATTCATAACCCAGAGGCTTCCCATGCTCTGGAACAGAATTCCAGTTCATGTTAGGCAGAGCCCCTCACTAACTCTCTTCAAGAGAAATCTTGATGAGTGGATGGGAGATCGTAAGTTTACCCCAGGGGTCACATCTGTGTCACTACTAGACAGGGGCACAGTAAACTAATTCTATTATATAAGGGGACCTTCACTGTGTCACTACTAGACAGAGGAACAGTATTCTAAATCTATTCTGTGCATTTTTGTACCATTTCATGGGGTGGCGAAAGCCTCTTCTCTATGGCTAGGCTTACAAATGCCCCAGGGCAGATAGCCTAGTACTAAACTATGAAACTATGAAACAATAAGTCATTGCTTTATTCCTATGCACTAACTGCCAAACATTGTGTTCTAGGCTGATAATTATGACAACTGATCTGCTGATATACTTATTTATATTGATTCCCTACATACAGGTGTTCTTTCAGTAACTTTCAGTAACTTTTTCCATGTTGATATGTTATTGGAGTCACAAATGTTTGTGGAACAGTGTTCCAGGCGGTAGGGCAATTTTTGTCTAGGCTTTTTTGGCTATTGCTAGTATGTAAGTGTGATACGAATGTGATATGAAAGGTATACCTCAAGTGTAATTGAGTTGACTGCTGACTTTGTATAGTAAAACTGATACAGTAAAAGGTTAATATTCTTTATGCTGCATTTTCCTCAAATTTTTCTATGTAACTATAGGAATTAGGCTACTTTATGACTTGTTTTCACATTCTTTCTTGTTTTTGAGACTACTTTATGACTTGTTTTTCACATTCTTTCTTGTTTTTGCACACGTTCCGTGACCCTGAGACCTTGCAGATAACTTATTTAGCACATTCCTTGATTTTTTCAGGTAACCACAGGAACTAGTAGGCTTACTTGGAGAATTCCTGGGCGCCCGGCCAATGCCTATGTTTTGTTTCAACATAATCTTTGCTAATCCTGTGTGTGTCAACACACATAGCTTTTAAAAGATAGGACTTTCTGCTCAGTCAGACAGAAGTCTCACCTGTGGAGCAGATGCACTGCCCAGGGACTTTCCCGATATTGATTCCTGCCTGGCTGAAAGGGGACTTCCCTGTCAAAGTGCTGGCAAGGATGAAGCTTTTAACTTTATCGGTAATGTATTAAGTCTGTTATTTCTTAATATACCATGCTGAATTGCTTTATTTAAGTTATACTATGTTGTTTTACATGTATTATCTAAGTTTACTATAATAAAGTGACTATTGCCCGACTTATTCGTCTTGATCATTTTTGATCATGCTAAAATTAAACTCATTAGGCAATATAGTAAGGTAGTATCTGTACTGCTGTCAAAAGTTTGCATGTCAGGGTATTTAGAACCAAAAATGTCCTAGCATAGACAGGTAACCAGTTTCCTTTTTTGATTGTGATACAATGGTGTTATTTATAGGGGATTGGCTGTATAAATCTGAATATCTTATTCCAGGAGGTTTGCAGTAGTGTGTGGTTTGTGACAACTGTAGGACAATAATTGTTATGATGTAGTCTAATCTGGGTGGAAATACATTTATAGTAATAGGCTTTCTAATGATTACTATAAGGTAGGACATGCTAAAGGAAATGTTTTTTAGTTTTCAATGCATGTGTGGAAGAACAGATTTTGATCCTGGATCAGTCCTAAGTATTTCTGTTCAGTGATTATTGGGAAATGTATGCCTTTTGGGTGTTTTAAATCAAAAGGATTTGCATGGTTTAGTTTTTGCAGAGATCCTAATATTTGTGTGTGTTTTGGAGTAGCTAATTACTAATGAATCAGTTTCACAGGGCTAAGAAATCTTCATGTAGGATTTTGTTTAGTGCTGTGGACTATTCAATCTGTATACAGCGAGCAGTTAAAACTGAGCACTTGCCATGGAAGGTAATTTAAAAAGAGGGAAAATAGAAGTGGGCCAGAAATGAATCCTGCTTACTCATGTTTTAGTTACTCCCATATTTGTGAGGTTATGGTTAGCAATGACTGAATATGCTCCAGTTTTAAGATAATTTGCTATCTAAAGGCTCTGGAGAAAACACATTACATTGCTGCAGACATTTATGGTTGACTGTTTAAAGGGCTCTTTTAGATCAGTGAGAATGGCTCTTGTAATAAGACATTTTTCTGATCTACTGAGTACTTCATAGTAAGTTTTTAGTAGTTACACGCTGCTTTATATTGATCTAAAGCCACATTTCCTGTCTGATGAGTTATCTTACGTTTGTTAGTGGTTTAGCACTTGCTCATACTTCCTGTTTTGGTTATGTAAGTATTGTGAATTTTTTTTCTAGGAGTTTTGTCATAGGGTCAATGTCTACTTTTGGCCCGTAGTCATTTCCAGATTTACGGTAGGTGATTTTGGGTAGGGTTGTATGTATGCATGTTCAAATCCCTTAGGAACTTTCTTGATGGTGAAAGAGAGAGAGAGAGAGAGAGGTTAAATATATGAGGTTTGCAGTGCATGTCTTTTCTGAGTCTATCACTGGTTGAATGCTGTTACATTCAGAATTGTAATTATTCAATGTTTTCTAATAGTATCCTGACTTGTCTTTTTCTGATTGCTTGAAAATAGAAAGTGGTTGGTGGGAGACTACTATGGAGAGGTGCATTGCAGCTAATTGAGATATGTATGTAAAAGGCACTTAGGGTGATACTGAGCAATTGCTAATATTGTTTTGAGAGCAGACACAATGAATTTATGTAGGACTTTTATTGAATGCAGTAAGTAGTCTTACAGAATATCTGTGACATACTTAAAAATTTTACAGTGTCACAGAATTACTTTGGTGGAGCTAAACATGAAGTTTGTATTTGTTTGATGTAGTTAACTTTACCCATATTAGCCATAATTGCTGTATTATTTTTTTTTTATTTTATTTAACATTTGTTGACCGGGCTAGTCTAGCTGGATATATGTCCATTTTCAGTAGAGGCCCAGGGAGAAAAGCTCCAAAAGAACAAATAATTTAAACAAATTACAGTTACAAGGCATTTAGGTTCGTTAACAGATACATTATAGAGTAGATAAGCTAACAACGCAGATAAAATACCACTTCCCTTATTTACAGGATTGAAAAGAAAATATATATATATTTTTTTTGTTTGTTTTTTAGGAGTAGCAATTTTTTTTTTTTTTTTTTTTTTTTTTTTTTTTTTTTTTAGGAGTAGCAAGTAGTAAGAGGGAAAAATTATAGAATAGGTCTAGGTAAGGAGTGGAAGAAGACTAGTAAAGGAGGAGAATATAAAGAGGAAAAGGAGAGAGAAATAAAGTGCGGAAAGCTTTCAGAAGAGCAGGAAGCAGGTGGAAATCTATTAAGTGTAGCTGGGTGAAGTAGGCCCAACTTTCATGTAGAATGAAGTTTCAAAAATGAAAAAATAATGGGTGGAATAACTAAGGAAGAGTCAGATGGTGAAGTAATGGGAGGATAGAGTATTTAGTCAGGGTTGCTTCAGGGACAGAGCCAGTGGTTGGTAAGATGAAGTTTAAGTTTCTTTTTGAAAAGTGAAGTAGAGGAGATCTTAGTGAGTTCATCAGGAAGTAGGTTCCAGGTTTTCCCCACTGTATAGGAGAAAAGGGAGTCACCTGCTTTATTGTTGGATTTATGTATGGATACTAAAAGTTTTGAGCTGAAGGTTAGAAAGATTTTTATAAGGACTGATAAGATTTGTAAGAACTGGTGTTTTATCGGGGAAATAAAGGATTTTTTGGGTGATAATTAGTTGCTGAATTAAGAACTGATTGTGCAGCTCAAGCCAACCAAGTTGTTTTAAATTTAGGCAGTGGTGTGTTCTAAATGGGGAGCTGGTAGCAAATCTGGCTATACTATTATAGGAGGTAGTCAATTTGTTCAGGTTAGTTTTTGAAAGATTAGTGAATATAGGTGAAGCATAGAAGAGAGTAGAGATAAGGTGGGTGCGGGCTATGGTAGTTCTGGCTGTGGGAGTGAGGAAGGGCTTGATTTTGTAGAGGGAGCCAAGCTTTTTATTTATGGCTTTAATAGTGGTGTTAATATGAGTGTCATAGTTAAGGCTATGGTCAATAGTAACCCCTAAGAGTTTGGTTGTTGTGTCAGGAGATATAACCGTGCTGTTTTAGATACGATAGAGAATTGGATAGGAGTAGATTTTTGTGTTGGAGTAAATAGCAGTAGTTTAGTCTTTTTGGGATTGAGGAGGAGACATTGCTGTAAACACCAGTCTTCTACAAGCTCAAAGACATTTTGGGTGAGGGTTTGAAGTTCAGCTAGGTTTGTGGCTGAGGAGACTAAAGTGGAATCATCAGCATATTGTATGGTTACAGTTTGGGGGATGCTAGAAGCCAGATCATTGATAAATATGGAGAATAAAAGAGGACCTAAAATAGATCCTTGGTGTACACCAAGGGAGATAGGAAGAGGGGAGGATAGAGTGTTATCCCAGAGCACTGCCTGTTTCTGATTATCTAAGTAAGACTTGAACCACTGCAGTGCAAGTGTGTCAAGTGAGAGTGATTTCAGAAGATTCAAGAGAATATGATGATTCACCATGTTGAATGCTTTTGAGAGATCAATAAAGACAGCAGATGAGAGGATGTTATTATTACAGTTTTTGTTGATGTGATCAGTAAATGAAAGAAGGGCAGAAGTAGTGCTATGGGAGGGACAAAAGCCATGCTGGGTGCAAGCTAGTAGTCCATTTTGAAGGAGGTGGTTAAGTAGTTATTGGTGAATGCATTTTTCCATGATTTTGGCTAAAGGAGAAAGTAGGGCAATTGGACGGAAGTTAGAAAGTTCTGTTGAGTTTCCACCCTTGTGAAGGGGGATAATATGTGAGATTTTCCAGATAGAAGGGATAGTACCTTCTTTTATCGTTCTGTTAATTAGGATAGAGATAGGGTAGGCAATGACTTTGGCTGCAATTTGGAGATACTGAGCAGGTAATAGGTCTTCAGAGGGGGTAGAGGGTTTGAGTTTTTGTAAGAGGGTACTGATGAGTGATGTAGAGACAGGTTGGAATTGGAAAGTGGGTGGAGATGTAAAGGAGGAGAGGGGAGAATAAGTAGCAGCTGGAGGTAGTGAGTTAGCAAGTGATTATTAAGCTTCAGTAAAGAAGTTGTTGAAGGAGTCAGCAATCTGTAGGGGAGTGTTTTTGGTAATGCCGGTAGGGGTGGGTGTTTTAGAGGTGCCTAGATGTAGTAGAGTATTAATCCCTGACCAGAATTTCTTAGGGTTTTGGTGGTTGTTTTGCTGGAGCTGAAAGAAAAAATTGTTTTTGTCTAGTCATACAGATGCTTTAGTAGAGTTTCTAAGCTGTTTGAATTTGGTATGATCAGATGGGTCTTTAGAAGCACGCCATTTAGACCATAGTTTATTCCTTAGCAACATTTTGTGCTTAGTTTCTTTTGCAAGCCAAGGCGCAATCTTGGTCATGGTTCTAAGGATACGGGAAGGGGCACGGAGGTTAAGGATTTCAAGGAACTTAGAATTGAAATAGGCTACTGCTTCGTCAAGTTGAAGGTATTTTAAGGGTGACCAGTTACAAAGGCTAAGTTAATTTTGGAATTGTTCAGGGTTAAAGTTTTTATTGGAACGAGTGGTAATGAAGGTTGGAGGTCTATGTATATAGGACTTATGTCGAAGTAAATATGTCAAAGAGTGATCACTTATATCATCAGGGAGGACGCTTACTGTGTAGTTTGAGGGGAGAGTATTTATGAGGATCCAGTCAAGGATGGATTTTTTTTTGGATGGCTTATGGATGCGAGTGGGTGAGGAGACAATTTGAGAAAAGCCATGTAGATTTATGTGGTTAGAAGGGTTATAGGAATTACAGGTGTTCCAGTCAATGTTAAAGTCACCTAGGACAATGGTTTCTTGGGGATAGGTAGTGGACAGCCAGCTGAGGATATTTTCAAGGAGGTTGATGTTGTTACCTGGTGGAATATATGAGCAAAGAATATAGATGGATTTACTGGTATTTAATTGAAGTTTAGCAAAAAGAATTTCAGAGTTAGTATCTGAAGGAAGACAAGTGTTTAATGGTGTAAGTTGGAGGCTTGATTTATATAGTAAGGCTATGCCCCCTCCCTTCTTGTTAGGGCCATCAACTCTTAAAATACTATATTCTGGAGGGATGATATCGCAGTCCTGAACACGTGGTTTTAACCAAGTCTCTGTAAGACATAAAAGATCAAAGTTGTGTAACTGCAGTAGTGCATGAAGCTCGATTATTTTATTGTTAATACTACGTATGTTTAAATGAGCTAATAAAAGGGAGTTAGGAGAGTGCATAGGGGTGTGTTGGGATGTGGTAGAAGGACAAGTTGTAGAGGTAGGAGAGTTGTTGGTAGGGCCAGGGTTGGGATGAATGTCACCATCCAAAAGGAGGTGAAGGTGAAATCTGTTGGTGTGAATTAGTGTTAATTTTGCTAAGGTTTGTGGTTTCCTCCCATGGTAGTGTTTGTAGCAAATATGGGTAACTCTGTGATATTTTGGGAAGAAATAATTGGATGTAGATGTTATGTGTATGTGTTTTAGGGGAGGTGAAGGTGCAGGAAGCGTTGTGTGCTTTGAGGAGTGTTGGAAGTTGGAGCAGTCAATGTGTTCATAGGCAGTACAGATATAAATAAGGAAAAGAGAAGGGAGAGTTGAAAATAGTAGTAGGGATATGAAGTTAGGAGTAAAGGATGAGATTGGCATGGTGATAAGGAGGTGGAGTATGGGAAGTAAGGAATAGGGAGGGGAAGAAAGAGAAGTTGATTGGTGAGGTAGTTGAAGAAGTGGAGAGGGTAGGAATGTAATAGGTTGATAGGGAAGTGGGAGTGGTTAGAGAGGTACAAGGCTAGTTGTACTGGGGGTCGGTGAGAATTGGAGGTAGGGTAGGGGAGCGGAGTGAGCCCATAGGGCAAACAGAGGGGGAAGAGCAAAGCACGGAGGAGACAGACCGACCGGCCTATGAAAAACAATCAGTGGAAATGCTGAGTGCTGTCGGCAAGTAGAGATACAGGTAGGTAAAAGAGGTGATAAATAAACAGATAGTCTGTGTAAGGTTAGGAGAGTAGAAGGAGAATGGTGAGAAATGGAAGATTAAAGTGTGTAGAGGCAGAGTAAAGAAAGAA